>NC_079193.1:118672566-118806715 GCF_029499605.1 Hyla sarda | reverse complement strand
CACCCCCCCCCTCACCTCCTCCACATCATCACCCCCCCCCTCACCTCCTCCACATCATCACCCCCCCCTCCTCACCTCCTCCACATCATCACCCCCCCCTCACCTCCTCCACATCATCACCCCCCCTCCCTCACCTCCTCCACATCATCACCCCCCCCCCTCACCTCCTCCTCCACATCATCACCCCCCCCCCTCACCTCCTCCTCCACATCATCACCCCCCCCCCTCACCTCCTCCACATCATCACCCCCCCCCTCACCTCCTCCACATCATCACCCCCCCCCCACCTCCTCCACATCATCACCCCCCCCCTCACCTCCTCCACATCATCACCCCCCCCTCACCTCCTCCACATCATCACCCCCCCCCTCACCTCCTCCACATCATCACCCCCCCCTCACCTCCTCCACATCATCACCCCCCCCTCTCCCTCCATCACTCCCCCCTCCTCCTCCACATCATCACCCCCCCCCCTCACCTCCTCCACATCATCACCCCCCCCTCACCTCCACCACATCATCACCCCCCCCTCACCTCCTCCACATCATCACCCCCCTTCACCTCCTCCACATCATCACCCCCCCCTCACCTCCTCCACATCACCCCCCCCCCTCACCTCCTCCACATCATCACCCCCCCCCCCTCACCTCCTCCACATCATCACCTCCCCCTCACCTCCTCCACATCATCACCCCCCCCCCTTACCTCCTCCACATCATCACCCCCCCCTCAACTCCTCCACATCATCACCCCCCCCTCACCTCCTCCACATCATCACCCCCCCCCCCCCTCACCTCCTCCACATCATCATCCCCCCCTCTCACCTCCTCCACATCATCATCCCCCCCTCTCACCTCCTCCACATCATCACCCCCCCCTCACCTCCTCCATATCATCACACCCCCCTCTCACCTCCTCCACATCATCACCCCCCCTCTCACCTCCTCCCCATCATCACCCCCCTCCAACCTCCTCCACATCATCACCCCCTCTCACCTGCGCATCCCCTCTCACTCTTCCACAATATCACCCCCCTCTCACCTGCGCACTCCCCCTCTCACCTCCTCCACATCATCACCCACCCTCTCACCTGTGCACTCCCCCTCTCACCTCCTCCACATCATCTCCCCACTCTCACCTGCGAACCCCCCCCCCCTCTTACCTTCTCCACATCATCACCCCCTCACCTTCTCCACATCCCCCCTTCACCTTCTCCACATCATCCCCCCCTCACCTTCTCCACATCCCCCCTTCACCTTCTCCACATCATCCCCCCCCTCACCTTCTCCACATCCCCCCCCTCACCTTCTCCACATCACCCCCCCCCTCACCTTCTCCACATCATCATCCCCCCCCTCACCTTCTCCACATCATCATCCCCCCCCTCACCTTCTCCACATCATCATCCCCCCCCTCACCTTCTCCACATCATCATCCCCCCCCTCACCTTCTCCACATCATCACCCCCCCCTCACCTTCTCCACATCATCACCCCCCCCCTCACCTTCTCCACATCATCACCCCCCCCTCACCTTCTCCACATCATCATCCCCCCCTCACCTTCTCCACATCATCATCCCCCCTCACCTTCTCCACATCATCATCCCCCCCTCTCACCTCCTCCACATCATCACCACCCCCCTCTCACCTCCTCCACATCATCACCCCCCTCTCACCTCCTCCCCATCATCACCCCCCTCTCACCTCCTCCACATCATCACCCCCCTCCAACCTCCTCCACATCATCACCCCCTCTCACCTGCGCATCCCCTCTCACTTCTTCCACAATATCACCCCCCTCTCACCTGCGCACTCCCCCTCTCACCTCCTCCACATCATCACCCACCCTCTCAACTGTGCACTCCCCCTCTCACCTCCTCCACATCATCTCCCCACTCTCACCTGCGAACCCCCCCCCTCTTACCTTCTCCACATCATCACCCCCTCACCTTCTCCACATCCCCCTTCACCTTCTCCACATCATCCCCCCCTCACCTTCTCCACATCCCCCCTTCACCTTCTCCACATCATCCCCCCCCTCACCTTCTCCACATCCCCCCCCTCACCTTCTCCACATCACCCCCCCCCCCTCACCTTCTCCACATCATCATCCCCCCCCTCACCTTCTCCACATCATCATCCCCCCCCTCACCTTCTCCACATCATCACCCCCCCCCTCACCTTCTCCACATCATCACCCCCCCCCTCACCTTCTCCACATCATCACCCCCCCCCTCACCTTCTCCACATCATCATCCCCCCCTCACCTTCTCCACATCATCATCCCCCCCTCACCTTCTCCACATCATCATCCCCCCCTCACCTTCTCCACATCATCATCCCCCCCCTCACCTTCTCCACATCATCATCCCCCCCTCACCTTCTCCACATCATCATCCCCCCCTCACCTTCTCCACATCATCATCCCCCCCCCTCACCTTCTCCACATCATCATCCCCCCCTCACCTTCTCCACATCATCATCCCCCCCTCACCTTCTCCACATCATCATCCCCCCCTCACCTTCTCCACATCATCATCCCCCCCTCACCTTCTCCACATAATCACCCACCTCTCACCTTCTCCAAATCATCACCCGCCCCTCCCCTTCTCCAAATCATCACCCCCCTCTCACCTGCGCACCATCATCACCTGCCTCCCACCTCGGCCGGTGATAAGCTGAGTGCACTGTCATGTAAGGAGTCTGCCTGCTTCTTACATGACAGTGCACTTAGCCCATCACTGGGCAAGGCGGGACATCGCTGCGGCTGGTGATAGTCTGACGGCTCTGTGACGTTCCCATCCCCAGGAAGCAGCAAAGGACCGTGAGGCCGGTTCCGGAGCAACGGCAAAATGTAGGAAGGTGGTGAATTAAAGTTTGTTTTGTTTATTTCTGAAGCCTGGGCTCAGGATAGTACAGTGCAGCGCTGGGGGACAGCGTGCTGCGGCTGATAATTCATTAATTCGATATCGTGAAGGAAAAAAAATTCGGTATTTGGTATGAACCGGTATACCGCCCAGCACTGCCGCAGTCCTGTGGCTCTCACTGAGAATGTCTACCTAATTGGGAGGAACTGAGGGGAGGTCTACAAAATTGGGAGGAACTGGGGGGAATGTGCTAGAAAAGTGCAAAGTCTAAGATGTTTGTTTTCTGACAGATTCTGCAAATTTGAACCATGATTGGAAGAAGTCTTCATGGTGGTCTGAGCCAAAGAAAAGGATGTAACTTCAATGTAATAATTTATACTATCTGCTGTACCTGTGTAGAGCTGGGTTCACCACTATATGAAAGTGATATTGGTGTATGTACAGTAGTTTTTATTCAGTATCAGAATAGTAATATTAACCAGTCACTATGAAGGAGATGTATCATTCTTTTCAAACGGTTGGCTTTTATATGACTATTTTTTTTTTTACTTTTGCTTACATGCGACCGATTTATCAAATAGTCGCACAACCTTGATAAATAAATCACATGTAAGCAAAACCCGGGAAACCCGCTTACAAAAGCATTTTTTTAAAGCAGAAAATATTTCCCTTATGCTAATAGCCGAAGTTCTTTATCTACCCTTTATTACCAGTAGCGTTGCTAGAGAGTGGCGATCCGATCATCCATTCAAAGTACCGCACTGCCGCAGATACCATGATCTGTATTGGTCACGGCATCTGAGGGGTTAATGGCGGACATCCGCGCGAAAGCGGATGTCCGCTATTAGTGTTGGGTCTATAATATTCTGATATATTGATCGCTATATCTATACTCCTATGCCTTTGCTAAATGCTGTATGCTAATGCAATATTGTAGAAGAATTTTTTGTTTTCCTTAATACAAAACATTTCATAAACCTTGGGATATAGACACTGAATACAGAACTTCTAAACATTGGACTTCGTGGAAAGATGAAGAAATCTCAAGATAGAAGTCTCACAAGATAAAAGACCTATGTTACGCCACAAATGACTTATCATATAGGATGACGCATATTTTAACCTTCAACCCTATATACTCAAAATATTATCTGTTTGTGTCTCTGGACTGAAACCTTGTAATAGCGTCACTCAGGAGTATTAAGACAAAACATATGATGAGCAGAGAACTTTTTCCAAGAAATTAATCGACACTAGATATGCAAGAATTTTGCGGACGCAATATTTTAACAACCAATCAAAATGTAATATGCTAATTGTGATGTCATAATTTACCTGCCTACTTTGCACAATGTTAAAACCAATTGTTTCTTCCTGAATAAAGCACTACTCTTTTGGGAGCACCAGAGCTTCCAGCCAAGAAAGAGTGTATACCAACATATCCTGTGTGGTGTATATCTTTTTGTGTCGACACTTGGCAAAGTGTATAGCAGCCCGGTCAATCACATTTGAAAAGCCGCCACTCGAGCCATCCATAACAGTAGCAGCCGGGACCTGCCACACATGACGTGAGCACCGCTCCAGTGCTTGTGATCATGGCGGCGCGTAAATGTACGTTATAGTGCGTTAAGTACCACGTCACCATGACGTACATTTATGTCCATTGTTGTTAAGGGGTTAATGTAAGCCATATTCATAGATGAGGGAATAGGGCTCCCCTGCAGGTAGGAGTTCAAGAACCCCAACAACATCGGGGAAATTTCCCCCTTGAGAATCTTGTAGAACCCACCCAAAAATCCATTTGGACCCAGTGCCTTGCTTGCTGCTAACCCTTTTATTTCCCTATCCAGTTCTTCACCTGTGACCGGTGCATTCAAAGACACTATCACTTTTCTTCTCAGTGAGTGGGAAGGTTGGCCGCCACTATACAGTCACGAGATGAAGAACTCCCGGGGTCAACATCAGAGTAAAGATTCTGAAAATAAGTCATTAAATCACTTTTGGAACAGTCTGCAGAACCTATGAGGTATCACGTATGCTGCATATCTTTAGCAAAGCAGGCCATTAAGCGCCCAGTATGTTGCCATGGTGGAAGAGGGTGGCCTCTAGTTGCAAATGAGCCAGATTGTCACACCTCTCTACCCAGAGTTCCTAATCCGCCCTGGCCACAGACCAGGCCTCCTTAGTGACAGCCTAGGGAGAAGGGGTAAAAGCCACGTAGGTGGGCAATTTTCCATTTCAGAGAAGCAGTGTAGCCTAGTATGTGGCCCCTCAACACCGCCCTCACCATCTACCATAGTAGCGTGGTCCCCATTTGTCTGTTCATAATCTAGCCACCACTCTTTAATCAACTGCCGAAACTGTTCATCCCGTGCCAGGCCAAGTGGAAATCGGCACAAGAAATCCGATCCCCTCGGTGAAACATCTGATATCTGGAGTAAGAGCGGAAAATGATCAGATATGACCAGTTCTTCCAAGCTCACATGCTGCATCCAGGGCAACAGGGAAGGAGAGATAGAGCTATAGTCCAGCCTCAACCAAGTCAAGTGCATGGGAATAATATGGCTAAAATCCCTTGCCTCCGGGTGCACACGTGCCAGGCATCCAATAGGCCAGTCTGGGTTGCCCACTGTGTCAGTCTTTGGTCATAAGGTCTGGGTGGCATTGGACCACGTCGGTTGCTTCTTCTGTCTTCCCCCGTATGCATGACAGCATTAAAGTCACCAGCAACCACTCTGCAACTCGGACTAGATTGAACTACCTGAAATAAGTTAGCAAAGAATGAACCATCAGCTACATTGGGACCATAGACATTAAACACTACAAGATCTTCAGAGGCCGTTTTGATATGAACACTACAGAGCCTACTCTCAACATCCCTAGAAACCGACTTCACAGGTAAATGACTTGTGAAACAAACACTCCCACCTTATGACCTACTGCCGGGGATCCCTCCACCCTCACAACCCACCACTCTTAAGATGACGTAGCACCAGCCTGCGCTTATTAGGGGACCCCAACCGGGCATGCTGGGAGTAGTAGTTTCACAACAGCTGGAGGCACCCTGTTAGAAAAACACTGAGCTAAATGTAAAAGGAAAAAGTAGTAAAATAAAAAAACCTTTTGCTCACCTAGTCCCGGTCCCTGAAGATGTCGTTCCCCTCCGTGCGCTCTGGTCACTGCTCTATTCATCTGACAGGACCATTCACTTTTCAGCCAATCACAGGCCGCAGTGGTGTAAAGCCTGTGATTGGCTGAAGGGGAAAGGGCTTGTTCTGCGGCAAATACACTAGGTTTGAAATCTGCCCGGCAAACCTAGTGTATGCTGCTGCAGGACAAGACAAGGTGACAAGGGGGGGGGGATGAATGTGACAAAGGGGGGAATGTGATAGAGGGGGAAATGTGACAAGGGGGGAATGTGACAGGGGGGGGAAATGTGACAGGGGGGATGTGACAAGGGGGGGGATGTGACATGAAGGGGGGGGGCGAATGTGACAGGGGGGAATGTGACAAGGGGGGGGGGAATGTGACAAAAGGGGGGAATGTGACAGGGGAGGGGGAATGTGACATGAAGGGGGGGGATGTGACAAGGGGGGATGTGACAGGGGGAGGGGAATGTAACATGAAGGGGGGGAATGGGACAAGGGGGGAATGTGACAAGGGGGGAAGAATGTGACAAGGAGGGGGGAGAATGTGACGGGGTAATGTGACAAGGGAGGGGGAATGTGATGGGGGAGATGTGAAATGGGCAGGGGGGGGGAGATGTGAAATTCAGTGCAAAAAATTGTACCGCTTTTGGTACAAATTTCCAGAAAGAATCATACCGCCAGGGAGGTTAATGTTCCATGAGAGAATCCTCATACTGGGTAATAAAACCCCATACCACGCTTTGCATTTGAAGCAAGAGAGATACAAGCAATTACACTGAGCTATGAAGACCATATGTAGAGAAATCCCACCCCAACAGTTTAACAACAAGACCCATCAGAAATTTTCCCTGAAGTAACTTAGGCAGGACCCCAAGAACCTCCTCGCCCTCTCATGCCCTCATGTTTGGAACTTCCAAACATCCAATGCTGAAGACTCTCTTACATGATTAGAGTTACCTCTTGCCCAATCACCAGCCAAAGAAGTTTGGAGGAGCCCAACCTCCTACCCGCCCGGCATGACAAACCACCCCAGAACATAACACACCTTGAACTTCTGTTATAACAGAAACAACCAGCAATCTCACAAACACAGAACTGCGTAGACTATAGTAACCTAAACCCACTAGAGCCCCCCAAGTCCTGAAGAAACCTGAACAATAGGAAGTCTAACATCTGGAAGTAGAGCAGCTCTAGAAGATGCAGACACCAACTCTTCATGCTGGCAGCAATATCAGAATGTCCTCTACCGACTCACAGTACAACAGGTATGGACTACACCCAAGAGTTCTTAGAGAGGTAAGTTCAGTAATATCTGTACCCTTGTTCATGATATTTAGAGATTTTTTGGTGTCTGGTATTGTGCCAAGGGACTGGCGCAAGGCGAATGTAGTACCAATCTTCAAGAAGGGCTCTAGGTCTTCCCCAGGAAATGACAGACCGGTAAGTTTGAAGGACTTATAAGGGACTACATACAGAAATACATAGAGGATAATTGTATTATAAGTGATAGCCAGCATGAGTTTACTAAGGATAGAAGTTGTCAAACCAATCTAATTTGCTTTTATGAAGAGGTGAGTAGAAGCCTTGACAGAGGAATGGCTGTGGATATAGTGTTTCTGGATTTTGCTAAAGCGTTTGATACTGTCCCTCATAATCGTCTGACAGGTAAGTTAAGGTCTTTGGGTTTGGAAACTTTAGTTTGTAACTGAATTGAACACTGGCTCATGGATCGTACACAGAGAGTGGTGGTCAATGATTTGTACTCTGATTGGTCCCCGGTAATTAGTGGTGTACCCCAAGGTTCATTACTGGGCCCGCTGTTGTTTAATTTATTTATCAATGATATAGAGGATGGCATTAACAGCTCTGTTTCTATCTTTGCAGATGACACCAAGCTTTGTAGCATGGTACAGTCTATAGAGGATGTGTATAGGTTACAAGTTGACTTGGATAGACTAAGTGTCTGGGCATCCAATTGGCAAATGAGGTTCAATGTGGATAAATGTAAAGTTATGCATCTGGATACTAATAACATGCATGCGTCGTATGTCTTAGGGGGCATTAAACTGGCAGAGTCACTGGTAGAGAAGGATCTGGGTGTACTTGTAGATCATAGACTACAGAATAGCATGCAATGTCAGGCTGCTGCTTCCAATGCCAGCGGGATATTGTCATGTATCAAAAGAGGCATGGACTCGAGGGACAGGGACAGAATACTCCCCCTTTATAAAGCATTGGTACGGCCTCACCTGGAATATGCTGTTCAGTTTTGGGCACCAGTCCATAAAAGAGACACTGTGTTGCTGGAAAGGGTGCAGAGACGTGCGACTAAACTAATATGGGGCATGGAACATCTTAGCTATGAGGAGCGATTAAAGGAGTTACAATTGTTTAGTCTTGAGAAGAGATGTTTAAGGGGGGGATATGATAAACGTATATAAATATATTAATGGGCCATACAAAACATATAGAGAAAAACGGTTCCAGGTTAAGCTCCCTCAAAGGACAAGGGGGCACTCCCTCCGTTTGGAGAAGAAAAGGTTTAGTCTCAAGGGGCGACACGCCTTCTTTACCATAAGAACTGTGAATTTATGGAACAGTCTGAGGAACTAGTCACAGCAGGAACGATTAATAAATTTAAAACAGGGTTAGATACATTCCTGGAACAAAACAACATTAATGATTATGCAGAAATATAAAATCCCATCCCTTCCCCCAATATCTCACCACACCCCTACCTTTCAATTCCCTGGTTAAACTTGATGGACGTATGTCTTCTTTCGACCGTACTAACTATGTAACTATCTAAATGCCCGCAAGAGAGCCACCTTGTCCCTAAAATCTAAATACTTGACAATCACCTGGCGGGGGCGGTTACAGTGTTCAAGACCCGGGGGGATCCCCCTGTCATTATTGCCCTGTAGATCGGGACCCAGATGATGCACATACTCCAACTTGCAAGGTCTAGGCAAGCCAAGTGCTCTAGAGAGAAGTACCTCACAGACATGAAGTAGGTCTCTACCTGGCACTGACTCCGGTAAGCCAACGATCCGCAGGTTGTTTAGTCAGGACCTATTTTCTAGGTCCTCGACCTTGTCCCCCAGACTGCGGCATTCTGTTTCCAGGAGGGTCACTCTAGAGTCAGTTTTGTCAGTCATACCTTCAGTAGCGCAGACCCTGAAGGTGCGCCATGTTGGGAGACTGTAAAGCCTGTAATGTCTCCTGGATCGTGGAGACCACCGATCTGCCTGAACCTTGGGGTGATGTGCTTTGACATCTCTATTCTTTCTGCGGACACCCGAATCAATTTCCGCAGTGGAAACATCTGGTGGAGAAATTCTGCCATGTGAACAGTGACGCAGAATCCCATTGAAATCAATTAGACTCTGCTGCAGCAGAATATTCGTGCGTAACTCTTCCCCAAGTGAACCCCTACCCTAAGGATTAGAATTAGTGGTAGAGTTAGTTTTAGGGTTAAGCTTGAGGTTTAGGGGTATAAAACTTATTTTAGGTAAACTGTGTTTGAAGCAGGATGCTAAGACAGGCAGGTCCTGACAGATATCTATAGCCAGGGTCTATTACCTATGCACAGGTATTAATCCTTTAGATCCTTTGTTTAAAGTCCTTTAGAGAAGCTGATCAGGACCTCCACAAACTGATAGCAGGTTCACCATCAGCTGACATGACAGTCTAAGAGCCCCTACCTGCTTCTATGCCATGCGATCTTCACTTTGCTTTTCCAGGCTGCTTCTGCAGGCTGGAGAAGCAGTGTGCTGATAAGGCTTCTTTCACACTGTCATTAGCACACAGCAGTGTGATGGCCTTCTGGGGAGCCCTGGGGAATAGCGGGATAAAAATTATTGCAAGCGCCATCTTCTTCTCCCACTATTCCCTATAGCGCCTGGCGGCTCCCATAATAGTAAATGGGAGCCGCTGGGACCTGTTGTTGCTCGTTGTATCCCAGTCACGAAAATGACCATTATTGTCACACAGAAAAAAAATTTTTTAGCGTCCGTTCTCGACGGGAGCAAAGGCAGTGTGAAAGGGGCCGGACACCCATTAATGCTATGCTATGACTATACGGTTTGAGCTATAATTTACAAACAAGAACAGAAAAAAAAATGTTTAGGTATTTCTAAACTCAGGACAACTATTAATCCTTTAAAGGGGTACCCCCCTTGAAAAGGATTTTATTTATTTTTTTTCAACTGGTGCCAGAAAGTTAAACAGATTTGTAAATTACTTCTATTTAAAAATCTAAACCCTTCCAGTACTTATCAGCTGCTGTATTTTCCAGAAGATGTGTGCAGCGGAGTACCCCTTTAACTTTTTTTTTTTTTTACACCATTTTTTTGTCCCCATTATATGGACTATTAAATGCAATCCTTGGATTGCATACACTGTTCAATGCTATGCCATATCATAGCACTGATCAGCCTTATCGGTGCTCGATTGCTCCAGACTGCTGAGGCGTCCTGGAGCATCAGAACACCAATCAGAGGGTAAGGAGGCAGGTAAGGGCCCTCACTGCTTCTATGCCATGCGATCTTTACTGTGCTTTTCCAGGCTGCTTCTGCAGGCTGAAGAAGCAGAGTGCTGATAAGGCTTCTTTCACACTGCCATTAGCACACGGCAGTGTGACGGCCTTCGGGGAGCCCAGAGGAATAACGGGAGAAAAATAACTTCAAGTGCCGTCTTTTTCTCCTGCTATTCCCAATGGCACCTGGTGGACCCCATAATAGTGAATGGGAGCCACTGGGACCTGCTGTTGCTCGTTGTTCCCCGTCACGAGAACAGCCGTTAAAGGCCTAAAGAAAAAAAGTTTTCCAAGGGAGTACCCCTTTAACCCCTTAAGGACTGAGCCCTTTTTCACCTTAAGGACTCGGCCATTTTTTGCAAATCTGACCACTGTCACTTTAAACATTAATAACTCTGGAATGCTTTTAGTTATCATTCTGATTCCGAGATTGTTTTTTCGTGACATATTCTACTTTAACGTAGTGGTAAAATTTTTTGGTAACTTGCATCCTTTCTTGGTGAAAAATCCCAAAATTTGATGAAAAATTAGAAAATTTAGCATTTTTCTAACTTTGAAGCTCTCTGCTTGTAAGGAAAATGGATATTCCAAAAAAATTTTTTTTATTCACATATACAATATGTCTAATTTATATTTGCATCATAAAATTGATGAGTTTTTACTTTTGGAAGACACCAGAGGGCTTCAAAGTTCCGCAGCAATTTTCCAATTTTTCACAAAATTTTGAAACTCGCTTTTTTTCAGGGACCAGTTCAGGTTTGAAGTGGATTTGAAGGGTCTTCATATTAGAAATACCCCATAAATGACCCCATTATAAAAACTGCAACCCCGAAAGTATTCAAAATGACATTCAGTAAGCGTTTTAACCCTTTACGGGTTTCACAGGAATAACAGCAAAGTGAAGGAGAAAATTCACAATCTTCATTTTTTACACTCGCATGTTCTTGTAGACCCAATTTTAGAATTTTTGCAAGGGGTAAAAAGGAGAAAATTTTTACTTGTATTTAAAACCCAATTTCTCTCGAGTAAGCACATACCTCATATGTCTATGTAAAGTGTTCGGCGGGCGCAGTAGTGGGCTCAGAAGGGAAGGAGCGTCAAATGGTTTTTGGGGGGCATGTCACCTTTAGGAAGCCCCTATGGTGCCAGAACAGCAAAAAAAAAACACATGGCATACCATTTTGGAAACTAGACCCCTCGGGGAACGTAACAAGGGGTAATGTGAACCTTAACACCCCACAGGTGATTCATGACTTTTGCATATGTAAAAAAAAAAAAAAAAATTTTTACCTAAAATGCTTGGTTTCCCTAAAGTTTTACATTTTTAAAAAGGGTAATAGCAGAAAATACCCCCCAAAATTTGAAGCCCAATTTCTCCAGATTCAGAAAACACCCCATATGGGGGTGAAAGGTGCTCTGTTGGCGCACTACAGGTCTCAGAAGAGAAGGAGTCACATTTGGCTTTTTGAAAGCAAATTTTGCTCTGGGGGCATGCCACATTTAGGAAGCCCCTATGGTGCCAGGACCGCAAAATAACCCCACATGGCATACCATTTTGGAAACTAGAGCCCTCGGGGAATGTAACAAGGGGTTAAGTGAACCTTAATACCCCACAGGCGTTTCACGACTATTGCATATGTAAAAAAAATATAAAATTTTTTACCTAAAATGCTTCTTTTCCCAAAAACTTTACATTTTTAAAAAGGGTAAAAGGAGAAAATACCCCCCAAAATTTGAAGCCCAATTTCTCCCGAGTACGGCGATACCCCATATGTGACCCTTAACTGTTGCCTTGAAATACGACAGGGCTCCAAAGTGAGAGCGCCATGCGCATTTGAGGTCCAAATGAGGGATTGCATAGGGGTGGACATAGGGGTATTCTACGCCAGTGATTCCCAAACAGGGTGCCTCCAGCTGTTGCAAAACTCCCAGCATGCCTGGACAGTCAACGGCTGTCCGACAATACTGGGAGTTGTTGTTTTGAAACAGCTGGAGGCTCCGTTTTGGAAACCGTGGCGTACCAGACGTTTTTCATTTTTATTGGGGAGGGGGGCTGTGTAGGGGTATGTGTATATTAAGTGTTTTTTACTTTTTATTTAATTTTTTGTTAGTGTAGTGTAGTGTTTTTAGGGTACAGTCGCACGGGCGGGGGGTTCACAGTAGTTTCTCGCTGGCAGTTTGAGCGGTTGCAGAAAATTTGCTGCAGCTCAAACTTGCAGCCCGATACTTACTGTAAGCCTCCGCCCATGTGAGTGTACCCTGTACATTCACATTGGGGGGGACATCCAGCTGTTGCAAAACTACAACTCCCAGCATGCGCTGACAGACTGTACATGCTGAGAGTTTTAGTTTTGCAACAGCTGTAGGCACACTGGTTATGTATCACGGAGATAGTGACCTTACTCAGTGTTTCAAAACCAGTGTGCCTCCAGCTGTTGCAAAACTACAACTCCCAGCATGTACGGTGCATGGTGTAAGGTGACTGCTGGGAGTTGTAGTTTGCAACAGCTGGAGGCACACCGGTCGTGAAACACTGAGTTAGGTAAAAAAAAAACTCTAAGTTTCACAACCAGTGTGCCTTCAGCTGTTGCAAAACTACAACTTTCAGCAGTCACCGACAGCCAACGGGCATGCTGGGAGTTGTAGTTATGCAACCAGCAGATGCACCACTACAACTCCCAGCATGCACTTTAGCTGTTTGTGCAAGCTGGGAGTTGTAGTTATACAACAGCTGAAGGTACACTTTTCCATAGAAAAAATGTGCCTCCAGCTGTTGCAAAACCATAAGTCCCAGCATGCCCATAAGGGAATGCTGGGAGTTGTGGTGGTCTGCCTCCTGCTGTTGCATAGCTACAGCTCCCAGCATGCCCTTTTTGCATGCTGGGAGCTGTTGCTAAGCAACAGCAGGAGGCTGTAACTCACCTCCTGCTGCTGCTCCATCGCAGGCTGTCCCTCGCCGCCGCCGTCGCTCCTGGGGACCCGATCCCAACATGGACGCCGGGGATCGGGGTCCCCAGCACCCGGGGTCGTCTTCCCGCACCCGCTCACGCCCTCCGGAAGAGGGGCGGAGCGGGTGCGGGAGTGACACCCGCAGCAGGCGCCCTGATTGGTCGGCCGGTAATTACCGGCCGACGAATCAGGGCGATCGTGAGGTGGCACCAGTGCCACCTCACCCCTGCAGGCTCTGGCTGTTCGGGGCCGTCAGAGACGGCCCCGAACAGCCAGTAATTCCGGGTCCAGCGATCTGCGGCGATCGCCGACATGGGGGGCATAATGACCCCCCTGGGCGATATGCCGGGATGCCTGCTGAACGATTTCAGCAGGCATCCGGCTCAGGTCCCCAACCGGCTAGCGGTGGGGACCGGAATTCCCACGGGCGTATGGATACGCCCTGCGTCCTTAAGGACTCGGGATGCAGGGCGTATCCATACGCCCTGCGTCCTTAAGAGGTTAAGGACTCTAGGTTTTAGCATTTTTGCACTTTTGTTTTTTCCTCCTCACCTTCTAAAAAATCATAACGCTTTCAGTTTTCCACCTACAGACCTATAGGAGGGCTAGTTTTATGCGCTACCAATATTACTTTGTAATGACATCAGTCATTTCGCCACAAAATCTATGGAGAAAAAAATATATATATATATATTTGTGGGACAAAACTTAAAACCCCCCAACCATTATGTAATTTTTAGCAGCTACCATTTCTACGCCGTGCATTTTTTTGTAAAAATGACACCTTACATTTATTCTGGGAAAACTTTTATTAGGGAAGTAGTTCTTTCACATTGAATAAAGGTGTATTCTGCTGCACATATCTTATCCCCTATCCAAAGGATAGGGGATGAGAGGTTAGTTTGCGGGGGTCCCGCCACTGGGGACCCCCGTGATCTCCGGGCTGGCAGCTGCAGTGTCCAGAACACAGAAGCTTGTAGCTTCCGCGTTCATGACATCACACAACACCCCCTCCATTCATGTCTATGGGAGGGGGCGTGATGGCTAGTACAGAGCCGCCACATCTCCTCCCATAGACTTGAATGGATGGGGCGTGGTGACTGGCATCGCCAGTCATCGGGCACGGAGCAGAGTTCACTTTTATGTCCTGAATGACAGGGGTGCCGGCCCGGAACCTCGGAACCAAGGGCCAGAACCTCGCAATCTAACATCTTATCTCCTATCCTTTGGATAGGGGATAAGATGTGTGCAGTGGAGAACCCCTTTAACTCTTTTTTTTTTATTTTTATTTTTTTTACACCAGCACTTTTTTTTCCGGCATTAGACACGGCTATCCACTGCCAGTACCATCCCGCTATGGCAAGGGCTCAGCTCCTGAGTTCATGGCCGTGAGGAGTTGTGGCCGTGATGTTATGAGCAGATGACTGGTGATGCCAGTTGCCATGCCCCCCCCCCTCCATTTAAGTCTATGGGAGGAGGCGTGATGGCTCTGTACTAGCCGTCCTGCCCCCTCCCATAGAAATGAATGGAGGGGGCGTGGTGTGACATCATGAACGCAGAAGCTGCAAGCTTCTGTGTTCTGGACACCGCAGATGCCGGGCGGAGATCGCGGGGCTCTCTAGTGGTGATTGAACATCTTATCCCCTATAAGATAAGATAAGATGTGTGCAGCTGAGTACCCCTTTAACTTTTTTTATTTTACACCATTTTTTTTGTCCCCATTACATGCAATCCTTGGATTGCATACACTGTTCAATGCTATGCCATAGCATAGCAGTGATCAGTGTTATCGGTGCTCGATGGCTCCAGGCTGCTGAGGCTTCCTGGAGCATCAGAGCACCGATTGAACAGTGAGGAGGCAGGTAAGGGCCCTCCCAACGTCCTCTCAGCTAGTCAAGAAACTGCATTGATCCAGATCAGCTCCACAAATTTTAGACGCTGCAATCAACTTTGATTTTCCGGCATTAGACACAGCTAGCCACTGCTGGTAGCATCCCGCTGTGGCGAGGGCTCAGCTCATGAGTTCATGGCCGTGGTGGTGGTGTGGCCGTGATGTCATGAGCAGGGCGTGGCCATCATGTCACAAGCCTTTAGCGCTGCACCTGATGCTCTAGGGACCAGGGAGATCCCCACGATCAAACATCTTATCCCCTATCCTTTGGATAGGGGATAAGATGTCTAGGGGCGGAGTAACCCTTCAAAGGAGTACTGCAGTCTTAGGGGATAAGTGTCTGATCGCGGGGGGTCCAATCGGCTCTGTGCGGATAATGTGCGGGTCGTCAAACTCACTGAGGTTGACGACACGCCTCCTCTATACAGCTCTATGGGAGAGGCAGGGATGCACTAACACTGCATTTCCGGCCTCTACAGAGATACATGGAGGTGGTGTGTCGGCCACAACATCATTCTGCTGACGACACACTTTCTGCGTGGGAGAGTCGCACCAGAGCCATGTCCCTGTACAGGAGATTGGGGGGATCCCTGCGATCAGACACTTATTCTCTATCCTGCAGAGAAGGGATAAGTGTCTATGGCTGTAGATCTCCTTTAATGCAGGGGTCTATTCAGTGGCTTTAGATGTGTAAAGGAGTGTGGGGGTCAAAGTTAGAAAAAGCAATACGTTTTTTTCTTTAATCTTTCCAAAGAAATATACTGGAATTTAAATAATATAATGGAAAAAAATAGTATATTATATAAGTGAAAACATAAGAAATATTAAAAAGTATTTTATTACTCTATAAATAAATGATGTAACTCATCTAATTCAAATAGTAGTACAGACCATTACTTTTGCTGATAACTGAGGTTCCACAAATTTACAAAACTACTGTAAAATCCTACCATATTGTAATACAGTGGGGCAAAAAAGTATTTAGTCAGCCACCAATTGTGCAAGTTCTCCCACTTAAAAAGATGAGAGGCCAGTAATTTTCATCAAAGGTATACCTCAACTGAGATACATAATGAGAAAACAAAATCCATAAAATCACATTTGATTTTTAAAGAATTTATTTGCAAATTATGGTGGAAAATAAGAATTTGGTCACCTACAAACAAGCAACATTTCTGGCTCTCACAGACCAGTAAATACTTCTTTAACTCCTCAAGGACTTAATTCCATATTATGGCTTATTATTTGCACCACCAATTCTTCATTTTACCAAAAAATCCACGGTGAAACGGGAAAAAATTCACTGTGCCACAAAATTTAAGAAAAAGTGCCATTCTGTATTTTTTGGGGGCTCCGAATATGTTTAAACTGGTCATCTTTTGACCCCCATAACTTTTATTTTTCCGTGTACAGGGAGGTATAAGGGCTAATTTTTTTGCACCGTGATCTGAAGTTTTTAGCAGTACCATTACATAGTTACATAGTTAGCATGATTGAAAAAAGACATACGTCCATCAAGTCCAACCAGGGAATTGAAGTCAAGGGTGTAAGGGGATAAGGGGAAGGGATGTAGTTTTATAATTCTGCATAAGCATTAATGTTATTTTGTTCCAGGAATGTATCTAACCCTGTTTTAAAGCTGTTAATTGTCCTGCTGTGACCAGTTCCTGAGGTAGACCGTTCCATAAATTCACAGTCCTCACGGTAAAGAAGGCGTGTCGCCCCTTTAAACTAAACCTTTTCTTCTCCAGACGGAGAGAGTGCCCCCTCGTCCTTTGGGGGGGGGGGGGGGGGGTTAACCTGGAACAGTTTTTCTCCATATTTTTTGTATGGGCCATTTATATACTTATATACGTTTATCATATCCCCCCCTTAAACGTCTCTTCTGAAGACTAAACAATTGTAACTCCTTTAATCGCTCCTCATAGCTAAGATGTTCCTTGCCCCATATTAGTTTAGTCGCGCGCCTCTGCACCCTTTCCAACTCCGCAGTGTCCCTTTTATGAACAGGCGACCAAAACTGAACAGCATATTCCAGGTGAGGCCGTACCAATGCTTTATAAAGGGGGAGTATTATGTCCCTCTCCCTTGAGTCCATGCCTCTTTATACATGACAATATCCTGCCGGCTTTGGAAGCAGCAGCCTGACATTGCATGCTATTCTGTAGTCTGTGATCTACAAGTACACCCAGATCCTTCTCTACCAGTGACTCTGCCAGTTTAATCCCCCCTAAGACATACGATGCATGCATGTTATTAGTACCCAGATGCATAACTTTACATTTATCCACATTGAACCTCATTTGCCAAGTGGATGCCCAGACACTTAGTCTATCCAAGTCATCTTGTAACTTATGCACATCCTCTATAGACTGTACCGTGCTACAAAGCTTGGTGTCATCTGCAAAGATAGAAACAGAGCTGTTAATACCATCCTCTATATCATTGATAAATAAATTAAACAACAGCGGTCCCAGTACAGAACCTTGGGGTACACCACTAATTACCGGGGACCAATCAGAGTACGAATCATTGACCACCACTCTCTGGGTACGATCCATGAGCCAGCGTTCAATCCAGTTACAAACTAAAGTTTCCAAGCCTAAAGACCTTAACTTACCTGTCAGACGTCTGTGAGGGACAGTATCAAATGCTTTGGCAAAATCCAGAAACACTATATCCACTGCCATTCCTCTGTCAAGGCTTCTATTCACCTCTTCATAAAAGCAAATTAGATTGGTTTGACAACTTCTATCCTTAGTAAACCAATGCTGGCTATCACTTATATTAATACTATTATCCCCTATGTATTCCTGTATGTAATCCCTTATAAGTCCTTCAAACTATTTACCCACAATGCACGTTAAACTTACCGGTCTATAATTGCCTGGCGAAGACCTAGAGCCCTTCTTGAAGATTGGTACCACATTCGCCTTGCGCCAGTCCCTTGGCACAATGCCAGACACCAGAGAATCTCTAAATATCATGAACAAGGGTACAGATATTACTGAACTTACCTCTCTAAGAGCTCTTGGGTGTAGTCCATCCGGCCCTGGAGATTTGCTTACATTTACTTTACTTAACTTACCTTGTACCATCTCTACATTAAGCCAGTTCATTACTATACATGATGTGTTACCAGCAGTGACCTGGCCAATGTCAGCTCCTTTTTCAATAGTGTATACAGAACTAAAGAACCCATTCAGTAGCTCCGCCTTCTCTTGATCGCCCGTGACAACCTCCCCATTATCATTATTAAGGGGTCCTACATGCTCTGTCCTCGTTTTTTTTGTATTTATATATCTAAAAAAATATTTAGGATTAGTTTTGCTTTCTTTGGCCACCTGTCTCTCATTTTGAATTTTTGCTGTTTTTATTACATTTTTACAGATTTTATTAAGCTCCTTGTACTGTTTAAATGTTATAGCTGACCCATCAGATTTGAATTTTTTGAAGGCTATTTTTTTGTTGTTTATTGCTCTTTTAACATCATTTGTCAGCCATGTAGGATTTAGTTTTAATCGTTTATATTTGTTCCCCTTTGGTATATATTTAGCTGCATAGTTATTTAGAGTTCATTTAAAGATGTCCCATTTACCTTCTGTATCAGTATTTGAGAACACCTCCCCCAGTCTATGTCCTGTAGTACAGATCTCAGCCCAGGGAAATTTGACTTTTTAAAGTTATATGTTTTTGCCTTCCCCGTCTGTCTTTGTTTTCTACATTTTAAGTCAAAAGTAACTATATTGTGGTCGCTATTACCAAGGTTTTCCCGCACAGTTACATTACCAACCAGCTCTGCGTTGTTGGAAATGATCAGATCCAACAAGGCATCACTTCTTGTTGGGTCCTCCACAAACTGGCCCATAAAATTATCCTGCAATAAATTTAGGAATTTTCTCCCCTTTGTAGTTTTAGCCAGCCCCCGGCCCCAATCTATATCTGGATAGTTAAAATCTTCCATTATTACCACTGTACCTGCCCAGGCGGCCCTCTCTATTTGTTTATACAGCTGACCTATCTCTTCAGTGATATTAGGGGGTCTGTAGATTACACCAAATACTATTTTTTCAATATTTCCCTCCTTTTGTAATTCTACCATTGTATTGATGGGACTTTTTGATTGCTTTATATTAATTTTTTCATGATGTAAAAAGTGACCAATACGCTATTTTGGACTTTGGAATTTTTTTGCACGTACGCCATTGACCATGCGGTTTAATTAACAATATATTTTTATAGTTCGGACATTTCTGCACATTTTTATTTACACTGTTTTTTGTTTTGTTTTTTTAAATGGGAAAAGGGGGGGGTGATTCTTACTTTTATATGGGAAGGGGTTAAATGATCTTTATTAATTTTTTCACACTTTTTTTTTGCAGTGTTATAGCCCCCTCTAATGGCTATAGCACTGCACACACTGATCTGCTACACAGATCACTGCCATGCATTAACATGGCAATGATCAGTGTTATCGGCAGTCAATTGCTCAAGCCTGGATTTCAGGCTTCAAGCAATCAATTGTCGATCGGATGCGCCGGAGGCAGGTAAGGCACCCTTCGCTTGCATTCTAGCTGTTCAGGACATCGCGATTTCACCGGAAGGGTCCCGATCAGCCCGACTGAGCTGCCAGCAGTGTATTTTCGTTACTTTAAACGCGGCGATCAACTTCCAATGGAGCTTCTAAAGGGTTAATAGCAGGCGGCACAAAGATCGGTGCCGCGCGCTATTAGCCCAGGGTCCCGGCTTTCATTAGCCACGGCATGACCCTGAGTTATAGAAAGGGACCGACGCAGGGCATACAGGTACGCCCTGTGTACTGTACGCCCTGCGCCCTTAAGAGGTTAAGAGTCTCCTCTGTCCTAGACTCGTTACTTGTATTAATGGCACCTGTTTACAGTATAAAAGACACCTGTCCACAACCTCAAACAGTCACACGGCAAACTTCTCTATGGCCAAGACCGAAGAGCTATCGCAGGACACCAGAAACAAAATTGTAGGCCTGCACCAGGCTGGGAAGACTGAATTTGTAATAGGCAAGCAGCTTGTGTGAAGAAATCAACTGTGGGAGCAATTATTAGAAAAAAGGAAGACATACAAGTCCACTGATAATCTCCCTCAATCTGGGGCTTCCCGCAAGATCTCACCCCATGATGTCAAAATGATCACAAGGTGAGCAAAAATCCCAGAACCACACGGGGGGACCTAGTGAATGACCTGCAGAGAGCTAAGACCGAAGTAACAAAGGCTACCATCAGTAACACAATACGCCACCAGGGACTCAAATCATGCAGTGCCAGACATGTCCCCCTGCATAAGCCAATACATGTCTGGTCCCATCTGAAGTTTGCTAGAGAGCATTTTGATGATCCAGAAAAGGATTGGGAGAATGTCATAAGGTCAGATGAAACCAAAGTAGAACTTTTTGGTAAAAACTTAACATGTCATGTTGGGAGGAAAAAGAATGCTGAGGAAAAAGAATGCTGAGTTGAATCCAAAGAACACCATACCTAATGTGAAGCATGGGGGTGGAAACATCATGCTTTGGGACTGTTTTTCTGCTTTACGACTGATCCGTGTAAAGTAAAGAATGAATGAGGCCATGTATTGTGAGATATTGAGTGAAAACCTCCTTCCATCAGCAAGGGAATTGAAGATGAAACGTGGCTGGGTCTTTCAGCATGACAATGATCCCAAACAAACCGCCTGGGTAACGAAGGAGTGACTTCGTAAGAAGCATTTTAATATCCTGGAGTGGCCTAGCCAGTCTCCAGATCTCAACCCCATAGGAAACCTTTGGAGAGAGTTGAAAGTCTGTGTTGCCCAGCGACATCCCCAAAACATCACTGCTCTAAAGGAGATCTGCATGAAGGAATAGGCCAAAATACCAGCAACAGTGTGTGAAAACCTTGTGAAGACTTACAGAAAACGTTTGACCTCTGTCATTGCCAACAAAGGGTATATGACAAAGTATTAAGATGAACTTTTGTTATTGACCAAATACTTATTTTCCACCATAATTTGCAAATAAATTCTTTAAAAAAAAAAAAAACAAATCAGACAATGTGATTTTATAGATTTTTTTTCTCATTATGTCTCTCATATTTGAGGGATACCTAGGATGAAAATTACAGGCCTCTCATCTTTTTAAGTGGGAGAACTTGCACAATTGGAATCATATTGGTATATATTTAGAGGTATTGGAAAAAATTGATTTCAGTTTGAAACCAATAGGCTGATATTTGGGGCTATGTTTCTTTAAAGCGTTACTTTCATTAGTAAGAAAATTAAAAATAAAAATGTTCAAATCAATGTAATCTGCCCAATGACCTGTATTCATAATATGCATGTTTTTATATGTTAAATACTTTTTGAGCTATATTTATAGAAACAAAATGGCAATTGCAATTCACCAGGAAACCCTGAGGTGCTGTAAAATATACCTTTTCCTAATAACTGGATAAAATCCACCAAAAGTAATATAGTTAATCGAACACACCAAATATAACAAAATCCAAGGTCCTCATTATACCCCAATTTGAGGATTAGCTAGACAAAAATGCTCAATTGTGCCACAAAATATGTCATTATGTATAATGATACAAGACGTAAAGAATCCAACAACTATAGCTTAGCATATATTTTCTGAAGATAATATACTATAACCCTGGGTCAGTGGTCAATCAGTAATATTTGTATTACTGACTGTTTCCCGGTCTTTCCTTCACTCACCAGCCAGTTTTCCCTTCCTCTCTGCCTCCCTGGTTTTTATGTTATGTTATAGTTTGTAAGTCACAGCTGGTCATATGTTAAAATTTTGATCAGTGAGAGGCAGACTTGCACCCCAGGAGTACAGGGTGCAAAACGCAGAGTGCCCGTGTTTACGTTTGTATATAGTTAATAATAATTTAACCCCTTAAGGACTCAGCCCATTTTTGCACATCTGACTACTGTCACTTTATGCATTAAAGGGGTACTCTGGGGGAAAAAAAAAAAAAATATATATATATATATATATATATATATATATATATATTTTTTTTTTTTTTTTTTTTTTTTTTATCAACTGGTGCCAGAAAGTTATACAGATTTGTAAATGATTTCTATTAAAAAAATCTTTACCCTTCCAGTACTTTTTAGCAGCTGTCTGCCTTCGCATCACCCCATCCAGCAACCATTCATTTGGCCTGGAACCAAGCTTTCCCGATCCGGCGATAAGCAAGGCGGCAGCTCTCCATTTCTACTCATCACGGAATACACCTGCACCCGAAGGATCAAAAGAGAAGAACTGGTCCATCTTTACAACAGCAACATCACATTCACTCCACCGGCTAAAAACACCAGACCATCGATAGAGGAAACACAACTTCTCAACAAGTTGTTCCAAGATCTAGAAGACACAATGAAAATGGAAGCGATCCACCATCTGGATGTGATCTGACTACAAATATATTGAAAGGAACAAATCACTCCTA
Source organism: Hyla sarda (assembly GCF_029499605.1). Classification (NCBI taxonomy): domain Eukaryota; kingdom Metazoa; phylum Chordata; class Amphibia; order Anura; family Hylidae; genus Hyla; species Hyla sarda. Next base: position 118,783,847 of record NC_079193.1, on the reverse strand, counting down.
GAGGGCTGAGGCTTCCGTTCACATCCACATTTCCAGATAATGAAGCCTACACCAGAACCTGGGAAAAACTCATGATCCACTGTTCCATGGAAATGATAGATTGTTGATCCAAAAAAGGACTCATCTCTGTACCAAACTGAGCGAGAAGATTGATCACCTCACCGAACAACTTGAGGCTCTCGGCCTCCACCCAGCCCCATCAACAACGGGTTAAATCAGAAATTAAAATTTTTTGAAAAAGAACTAGTCGAAACCAAATCCCATAAGCTCAAACGGGATAGAACAGACTATGCCGCCAATTGCCTTCACCCCGCTGACCGCAAGAAGCCCCCCCACAACCAAGAACACCGTGGAAGAAAACTATCCAGAGGTATCCAACCTACAATCAAGACAAAAACAAGGCATGATAACTGAATGGAATGCAAATTCCAGACCATCCTACAGAGGCCCAGGGAAAACATCCCAATCCGCCAGAACCTTTAGAAATTCCAATATGTCTACATCAAAGAAGGCTACAAATATTTAAGAAGGGGTCAAAAGGTGACCCCGGGAATTATAGACCTGTTGGTTTAACCTCGGTTGTATGTAAATTGTTTGAGGGTTTCCTAAGAGATGCTATTTTGGAATATCTTGATAATAATAAATGTATGACCCCGTATCAGCATGGATTTATGAGGGATCGGTCCTGTCAAACTAACCTGATCAGCTTTTACGAGGAGGTGAGCTCCAGACTGGACCAGGGGCAATCGCTGGATGTCGCATATCTGGATTCTTCCAAAGCATTTGATACGGTTCCACATAAAAGGTTGGTGCATAAAATGAGAAGGTTTGGGCTGGGGAGAATGTGTGCAAGTGGGTAAGTAACTGGCTCAATGATAGGAAACAGAGGGTGGTTATTAATGGTACTTATTCTGATTGGGTGACTGTTACTAGTGGGGTACCACAGGGGTCCGTCTTGGGTCCTGTCCTAGTTAATATATTCATTAATGACCTTGCAGAGGGGTTGAATAGTAAAGTAGCAATCTTTGCAGATGACACTAAACTCTGTAAAGCGGTAAACACAATAGAGGACAGTGCACTGTTACAAATGGATCTGGATAGGTTGGAGGTTTGGGCTGGGAAATGGCAGATGAGGTTCAAAATGTAAGGTAATGCACATGGGGAAGAAAAATCCGGGCTGGGATTATGTATTAAATGGGAGAACACTTGGGACAACTGACATGGAAAAGGACTTAGGAGTCTTAGTTAACAGTAAATTTAGCTGTAGTGACCAGTGTCGGGCAGCTGCTGCCAAGGCAAATAAAATCATGGGCTGCATCAATAGGGGCATAGATGCCCACGACAAGGAAGTCATTCTACCGCTGTACAAATCACTAGTCAGAACACATATAGAATACTGTGTACAGTACTGGGCACCAGTGTACAAGAAAGATATAGTGGAGCTGGAGAGGGTTCAAAGACGGGCAACCAGAGTAATACGGGGAATGGGAGGACTACAGTACCCAGAAAGATTATCAGAATTAGGGTTATTTAGTTTAGAAAAAAGAAGGCTTAGGGGTGACCTAATAACTATGTATAAATATATCAGGGGACCGTACAGAGATCTCTCCCATGATCTATTTATACCCAGGACTGTATCAATAACAAGGGGGCATCCTCTACGTCTAGAGGAAAGAAGGTTTCTACACCAGCACAGACGGGGGTTCTTTACTGTAAGAGCAGTGAGACTGTGGAATTCTCTCCCAAAGGAGGTGGTCATGGTGAACTCTGTAATAGAGTTCAAAAAGGGGCTGGATGCATTTTTGGAGAGTAATAACATTGCTGGTTATGTATACTAGATTTATAGGGACAGAAGGTTGATCCAGGGATTTATTCTGCCTGCCATATTTAGAGTCGGGAAGGAATTTTTACCTCTAGTACAAGGTTTTTTTTGCCTTCCTCTGGATCAACTCAACTCAATAGGGACTTATTAGGGTTATAGGTTGAACTTGATGGACTCTGGTCTTTTTTCAACCTTATGAACTATGTTACTATGCTACGCAAACATCTTTATGGGGGGTTTCGAAACCGAATACATCACCGGTTCCTCCATCTTCCAACCCCACATCATATATTACAAGAGATACATTGACGATCTGTTTATCATTTGGAACGGGGACATCACTACTGCCAACCATTTCATTTAACAACTCAACAACAATAACTGGGGCCTAGAGTTCACTCCTGCTATGATCCCCCTTTCAGTCGTCTTCCAAGACCTCAGTGTCAGCCATCATCAAGGCAAGATAATCACTAAAACCCATTTCAAAAAAGTTGATCCGAACAGTTTTTTAGAATTCCGCAGTGCACATTACAAAAAACGGCTAACTAATATCCCTTACAGTCAATATAGGAGGATCTGTCGTAACTGTACCAACACCACAGACTTGGGTCTGTGTAACCCAATCCAAAACCCTACAGAATAGATTTAAGCAGAAGTACTACCCAGCTTCCATTCTCAAAGAAGCATTCACAGCCAATTTAAAGATGAAACAAAAACCTTCTACCCTCAGCCACATCAAAGAAAAACACACAGGAGCAACCCAATGCTCACAGTTGCAATTTCATCACCACCTACAATGCAGAGCATAAAAAAATCAGAAAAATTCTAGAGAAAAACTGGAGCACTCTACTTCTGGACCACATACTGCGTAAAGTGATTCCAGAAAAACCACAACTCACTTTCCGGAGTGGCAAGACAATCAATAATATTTTAGCACCCAGTCATTTAAGAAAAACCAAAGCACCAAAAACCAACATCACCAAAACCAAAAACCAACAGAGCAAGGGATGTTTATGTTGCCTGAACATCACACATGGAAGACAATCATTTACCACTACAAATGTGGCCACTTCTTTTGATATAAAAACACGTCTTGAGTGCAGCTCGTCTTATGTGATATATCTACTTGACTGTTCCTGCGGTCTCCACTACGTGGGAATAGTGTTGCTCGCGAATATTCGCAATTCGAATATTATTCGCGAATATCGCATATTCGCGAATTCGCGAATTTCGCGAATATAGCGCTATATATTCGTAATTACGAATATTCGTTTTTTTTTTTTTTTCTTCACAGTACACATCACAGTGATCATCCCTCTCTGCTTCCAGCTTGTGTGGTGTAAAGAAGGCTGTAATACTACTGTGTGAGACTGACGTGCGAAAATTCGCATATACGGAAATTCGTATATGCGAAAATTAGCATATGCTAATTTTCGCATATGCGAATTTACGCGCGTGTTAATTTTGTATATGCCAATATTCACATATGTTAATTTTCGCATACGCGAATATTCGCATATGCGAAAATAAAACGAGAATATAACGAATATGCGAATATTCGCGAATATATGACGAATATTCGTCCATATATTCGCGAATATTCGCGAATTCGAATATGGCCTATGCTGCTCAACACTACGTGGGAAGGACCTCACAAACACTCCGAAAACATCTTAATGGACACAGACATAACTGCAATATTGGGTACCTCAACAGAGCGTCCCAAGACATCTAACAGAAAAACATGATAAGGACTTTTCCTGTATTAAAATCACCCCCATAGAACAGATCCCAGAAGACTTGGACAACAGACAGACCGCAATGAACTGCAGAGATGCCTATTGGATTTACAAATTGAAATGCCTGGCCCCAGATGGCCTCAATGAATGTATTGAACTTTAATACCCGAAAAATACCCGAATGAAAAGAGGACTCTCATGATGACTACTAGATATACCCATTCAGGAAATTTTTGCATATGCACTTATGTATTTTTAACAAACCCCCCCCCCCCCTTTTTTTTTTTTTTAGACTTTATACCAAATGCTTATGGTTATTGCCTTTCATATATAAAAAATCTTTCTAATGAGGATGCTGGTCAGTATAAAACTATACAATAGAGATCTATACCTACCCACCCTGCGCTAATACATGTGATAGAATATATGGGATACCGGAATCCCCTCCCCTTCCCTGCTTTACTGTGCAATTTTATCATGTTATGTGCCATTGTATCATGTTATGAACCATCAGATCCCTAACAATGACTAATTTTATTATTTATATATTTTTTTATTGTTATCCCCCCCATTCATATTCATATGTATATTAATATCTGTCAGTTTAGTGATCGTTCTTTCTTTATCTATACCTATATTTGTCATTGTTTCAGTGATCTTTGTGGACCTGAGGAAGGCGCATGTTGGCGCCGAAACGCGTTGTCCAATATTTTCTATTCTAATAAATTCTTGTCCTGTGCAACTGTGGCTGTTGAGTCCCATCCTTTACTAGCAGAAGTGCTCCACCCAATTCCCTCCATTTCTCTGCCCATTATGCTACAAAGGAAATTCTTTTCTTTTTGAATTTCTTTTTTGTCTTGTCCACAGTGCTCTCTACTGACACCTGATGCCGTATAAGGAACTGTCCAGAGCAGGAGAAAATCCCCATTGCAAATCTATGCTGCTCTGGACAGTTCCTGACATGGACAGAGGTGTCAGCAGAGAGCACTGTGGACAAGACAAAAAAGAAATTCAAAGTTGATCGACGCATCTAAAGTTGAAAAAATTGCATCCCGCCAGCTCATTTGGGCTGATCGGGAACACTGCGGTGAACCTGCAGTGTCCCGATCAGCTAGGATGCCGAAGGAAGGTCCCCACCTGCTTCCTTGGCGTCCGATCGGCGATTGACTTCTCCATGGATGAGATCCAGGCAGAAGTCAAGCCCCGATGACACTGAAAATCCACACGTAGTTCTATGCCGATGATCAGTGGGAATCAATGTAATGCATGTTATAGCCCCTAGAGGGGGCTATAACATAGCAAAAAAAAATAGGAAAAAAATATTAATGTTGAATTAACCCCTTCCCTAATAAAAGTAAGAATCACTCCCCTTTTCCCATTTTCAAAAAAAACTAAGATAAATAAAAATAAACATATGTGGTATCGCTGCGTGCGGAAATGTCCCAGCTATAAAATATATCGGTGATTAAACCGCACGGTCAATAGCGTACACGCAAAAATATTCAAAAGTCCAAAATAGCATATCATCACCACTTTTTATAGCACAAAAAAATGAATACAAAGCGATCAATCAAAAGTTATAGGGGTCAGAAAATGACAATTTTAAATGTATAAATTTTCGTGCATTTGTTATGATTTTTTTCTAGGAGGTAAGACAAAAAATAAGTAGGGTATCATTTTAACCGGATGGACTTACAGAATTAAGGTAAAGTGTGATTGTTAATGAGAAATGCACTGCGTAGAAACGAAAGCCCCACAAGTTTCCAGATGGCATTTTTTTCTTAAATTTTGTCTCAAAATTATTTTCCTGTTTCGCTGTGGATTTTTTGGTAAAATGTCTAATGTCACTGCAAAGTAGAATTGGTGGTGCAAAAATAAGCCATATATATGGAATTTTAGATGCAAAATTTAAAAGGATATGATTTTTAAAAAGGAGGTAAAAACAAAAGTGCAAAAACGGAAAAACCCTGCATCCTTAAGGGGTTAACACCTCACAGATGTTTGACGGGTTTGCTTTAAACTTTGACAAGAAAAAAAAAATAGATTTTTAACACTAAAATGATGGTGTTACTCCAAATTTTATATTTTCACATAGTGTAATAGGAGAAAATGGACCCCAAAATTTGAAGCCCAATTTGTCCCGATTAACCCCTTCCCGACCTATGACCCACATGTATGTCACAGACGGGAAGGTTTTCCCAACCTGTGATGTACATGTACGTCATTTACATACCGGCAGCTGCTGACAGTACAGCACCACGCCTAGCAAGATGGTGGCTATCACTGATACCCAGCCATCTTGTGTCGGGAGCCAGGGGGGGTTTCATCGCCAACATGCTTCTTCCGGTCTAGGGATCTGGCAGGTGTGCGGTGATTAAATAGGTAAGTCCCATCATAGGGCGGGGTGAAAACACATGTATTAAAAAAACGGACAGTGTGAATACTACATACACCGTTCACCTTAGTAATTACAATTAAACACCTATTAAAACCAACTAACAATGCTGCTATTGCAGGTAGGGGGATAGATCGCTATGTTCATTAAGTCCTATGGCACTTAGAGCGTTAAGGTAACAGATCCATCTGATCTCTTTCTTTAATAAAATCTGGTCGCGATCTATCCCCTGTCCTGCTACAGCCACCCTTTCGATGCATGCAAATTTTAAGTGAAACAAATCATTCTTATGGACATCCTTCATATGAGTTATGAATTTTTGGGAACCCTTTCCTGTTTTAAGGCTATGTAGGTGTTCCTTTATTCTCTTATTTAAGCATCATTTCATCTTTCCCACGTAGTACATGCCGCAAGTACACACGAGTACATATACTACGTGTGTACTGCGGCATGTAATCAGTTGCTTTACTTCAATGTCTCTCCCTCCCAGTGTGAATTTTGCCTTTTGCAGATTATATTGGCAAACAGTGCAACTCCGGCAGGAATAATTGCCTTTGGGAGCCGCACTGTTTAACCATGTTTCTCTTTGTCTATCATTGCGATTCTTTCTCTTATTGATATAACCTCCTATGGTGGTGTTTTTTTTTAAAGTTATGATAGGATTATTTTTTGCCACTGGGGATATGTCAGGATCAGATTCCAAAATGTACCAATGATTTCTGATCACCCTATTTATTGTATTGTTGGCTGGGGAATTGTGGAAACTGAACACAAAACGTTTATCTTTTGGTCGTGAGGAGTGTGACTGCTGGATCTCAATTTCTTGGAATGTTTTTTGCTGTACTTTTCTGAAAGCTTTTTCAATAACCTCTACTGGGTATTCTCTTTCTATCAGTCGTTTTTTTAGTTCCTCAGCCTGGGTCAGGTACATCTCCTCTTCCGTGTTGATCCTCCTCAGGCGGAGGAACTGACTGTATGGCATGCTATGTTGAACGTGTTTAGGATGGGAACTTCTGTAGTGGAGGAGGGAATTCTGAGTTATTTTTTTCCTGTAACCTGTTGACTTGATCTCATTGTCTTTTATCCATAGATGTACGTCGAGGAAGTCTAAATCCTTCCCCCCGAACTGATGGGTAAAGTACATATTGAGATCATTAGTTGTGTTAAGGTACTGGACAAATTGGGCGAATTGGTCAGCCAATCCGTCCCAGACAACGAAAATGTCATCGACGTATCGGAGGTACATTTTAATGTGTCTAACGAACGGATTATAGGTGGAATATATAAACTTACTCTCCAACATAGCCAAATAAATGTTGGCATATGTGCAAGAGACCGGGGTACCCATCGCGGTACCCTGGTCTTGCACATACCAGACTCCTGCCTGTCTTCTGTTTTAGTATTAATTCCAAACCTTCCGCTACAAAATTTTGAAAATCAGGGGACTTATCTGAGTTTTGGAGAAAGGCCATGAGAGCCCATATACCCGCATCATGCGGGATGCGGGTATATGGGCTCTCAACGTTGATCGACGCCAGGTTGTAGGTGCTCTCCCAAGGGAAACCCTGTATTGCCCTAAGCAACTCATCTGTGTTTTTAAGAAACGCTGGGATGGAGGGCAGGAGTGGAGATAAGAGCCATTCTAGGTAGGAAGAGAGAGGTTCAGTCGCAGACCCAATCCCCGAGACGATAGGACGGCCCAGGGGCTGGGTCTGCGACTTGTGTACCTTAGGGACTATATACCACTTGGAGGCTCGGGTCAGCTGTTTTTTCACCAATTTGTCCCTTTCTGACATATTTGTTAAGGAAGACCCTAAGTTTACCCATAACTCTACCTGTGGGGTTATCTGCCAGTTTGGTATATACATTGGTGTCTTCTAATTGTCGCCTTACTTCACTGTCATACTGCTCTTTCCCCCAAACCACAATTGAGCCTCCTTTATTGGCTTTCGAAACAACCAAGGCTGGCTGATCTGCTAGCCAATCTAGAGCTTTTTTCTCTTCTTTTGTGAGGTTGAATTTCTTTTGTGGTTAAATAAGGGCTCTCATGTCTTTTAGGACTGCCCGTTGAAACATATCAACTGCTCCTCCCAGGATAGGTTGTGGGTTAAATGATGAGGGGTTACCGCCTGAAAAAAATGCCGGCTTCCCGCTAACCGTTTCAGCCCTAGTACCCCCTTGTAATTCACAGAGCATAGCGAGACATTCCCGTTCGTGCTGTGTGAATTCTGGTACTGCTGGAAAGACAAAATTATCCATAAAACATGGGATTTCTCCCTCCTTATCAATTGCTGTGCGTGTTTTAATGTTGGCAAAGTGGGACCTCCCCGCAGCGTCTAGGGACCTCCCCGCAGCGCCCACACTACCCTCTCTCCCCTGTATCCAGCCCCGATGTCGATTTCACCGCAAGTAGCACCTGTACTGACGATTGTGACGACGATTAAAGCAAAGCTTGAAGGTGGTGAGTTGCAGCGTTTTTCTTTACTTGATGCTCTCTCTCTCTCTCTATTTTATATATTATATATATATATATATATATATATATATATATATATATATATACACATACACACACACACACACACACACATATACACTAGCTGAGTACCTTGGCTTGAGAAAGGCTTCATTGTGAGGCTGAAACGTCGCATTGACTTGATGGGTGAATAAACACACCTTTTTCTTGCCATTGGAGTGCCTTTTTTCTTTTTTGGAGGCATATATATATATATATATATATATATATATATACACACACACACACACACACATATACACTAGCTGAGTACCCGGTGTTGCCCGGTCTTTCCTTCCTAATCCTTGTTGTGGAGGAGAATCAACAGAGGAAGCTTTTGACTTCATATCCTGTCCTTATATATTTTTGTCATATCCTGACCTCCCATCCCGACCTCCCATCCCGACCTGTAATATGTGTACCAGGTATTGAAATATCTCCAGCCGTACGGATATTATGTGAGAACATACATTTACCATTGATTTGCATGGGACTTTTAACAAAAACCCGACACTCACAAATAATTAAGGGTTAAATTAACTATCCTATATTTTAAGTGGACATATAAGTAACATGTGACCAAGTATTATCGAAATATCTCCAGCTGTTTGGAAGTTATGCAGTAACATTTATTTCCCATTGACTTGAACTTTAAACTTTAAGACTTTAACCTTCCTGGCGGTATGATTCTTTCTGGAAATTTGTACCAAAAGCGGTACAATTTTTTGCACTGAATCTCACATCTCCCCCCCGCCCATTTCACATCTCCCCCATCACATTCCCCCTCCCTTGTCACATTCCCCCTCTCCCTTGTCACATCCCCCCGTCACATTCTCCCCCCTCCTTGTCACATTCTTCCCCCCTTGTCACATTCTTCCCCCTTGTCACATTCCCCCCCTTGTCACATTCCCCCCCTTGTCACATTCCCCCCCTTGTCACATTCCCCCCCTTGTCACATTCCCCCCCTTGTCACATTCTCCCCCTTCATGTTACATTCCCCTCCCCGTCAAATCCCCCCTTTGTCACATCCCCCCCCTTCATGTCACATTCCCCCTCCCCTGTCACATTCCCCCCTCTTGTTACATTCCCCCCCCCCTTCATGTCACATTCCTCCCCCCCCTTGTCACATCCCCCCCCTCTGTCAAATTCCCCCCTTGTCACCTTGTTCTGCAGCAGCATATACTAGGTTTGCCGGGCAGATTTCAAACCTAGTGTATTTGCTGCAGAACAAGTCCTTTCCCCTTCAGCCAATCACAGGCTTTACACCACTGCGGCCTGTGATTGGCTGAAAAGTGAAAGGTCCTGTAAGATGAATAGAGCAGGGACCAGAGCGCACGGAGGGGAACGACATCTTCAGGGACCGGGACTAGGTGAGCAAAAGTTTTTTTTATTTTACTACTTTTTCCTTTTACATTTAGCTCAGTGTTTTTCTGACAGGGTACCTCCAGCTGTTGTGAAACTACTACGCCCAGCATGCCCGGACAGCCTTTGGCTGTTTGGGCATGCTGAGAGTTACATAGTTACAAAGTTAGTACGGTCGAAAAAAGACATATGTCCATCAAGTTCAACCAGGGAATTAAGGGGTAGGGGTGTGGCACGATATTGGGGATGGGATGGGATTTTATATTTCTTCATAAGCATTAATGTTATTTTGTTCTATGAATGTATCTAATCCTGTTTTACAGCTGTTAATTGTTCCTGCTGTGACCAGTTCCTGAGGTAGACCGTTCCATAAATTCACAGTCCCCGCGGTAAAGAAGGCGTGTCGCCCCTTGAGACTAAACTTTTTCTTCTCCAGACGGAGGGAGTGCCCCCTCGTCCTTTGGGGGGGTTTAACCTGGAACAGTTTTTCTCCATATTTTTTGTATGGGCCATTAATATACTTATATACGTTTATCATATCCCCCCTTAAACGTCTCTTCTCAAGACTAAACAATTGTAACTCCTTTAATCGCTCCTCATAGCTAAGATGTTCCATGCCCCATATTAGTTTAGTCGCGCATCTCTGCACCCTTTCTAACTCCGCAGTGTCCCTTTTATGGACAGGTGCCCAAAACTGAACAGCATATTCCAGGTGAGGCCGTACCAATGCTTTATAAAGGGGGAGTATTATGTCCCTGTCCCTTGAGTCCATGCCTCTTTTGATACATGACAATATCCTGCCGGCTTTGGAAGCAGCAGCCTGACATTGCATGCTATTCTGTAGTCTGTGATCTACAAGTACACCCAGATCCTTCTCTACCAGTGACTCTGCCAGTTTAATCCCCCCTAAGACATACGATGCATGCAGGTTATTAGTACCCAGATGCATAACTTTACATTTATCCACATTGAACCTCATTTGCCAAGTGGATGCCCAGACACTTAGTCTATCCAAGTCATCTTGTAACTTATGCACATCCTCTATAGACTGTACCGTGCTACAAAGTTTGGTGTCATCTGCAAAGATAGAAACAGAGCTGTTAATACCATCCTCTATATCATTGATAAATAAATTAAACAACAGCGGGCCCAGTACTGAACCTTGGGGTACACCACTAATTACCGGGGACCAATCAGAGTACGAATCATTGACCACCACTCTCTGGGTACGATCCATGAGCCAGTGTTCAATCCAGTTACAAACTAAAATTTCCAAACCCAAAGACCTTAACTTACCTGTCAGACGTCTGTGAGGGACAGTATCAAACGCTTTGGCAAAATCCAGAAACACTATATCCACAGCCATTCCTCTGTCAAGGCTTCTACTCACCTCTTCACAAAAGCAAATTAGATTGGTTTGACAACTTCTATCCTTAGTAAACCCACGCTGGCTATCACTTATAATACAATTATCCCCTATGTATTCCTGTATGTAATCCCTTATAAGTCCTTCAAACAATTTTGCCACAATGCACGTTAAACTTACCGGTCTATAGTTTCCTGGGGAAGACCTAGAGCCCTTTTTGAAGATTGGCACCACATTCGCCTTGCGCCAGTCCCTTGGCACAATACCAGACACCAGAGAATCTCTAAATATCATGAACAGGGGTACAGATATTACTGAACTTACCTCTCTAAGAACTCTTGGGTGTAGTCCATCCGGCCCTGGGGATTTGCTTACATTTACATCACTTAACTTACCTTGTACCATCTCTACATTAAGCCAGTTAAGTACATTACATGATGTGTTACCAGCACTGACCTGGCCAATGTCAGCTCCTTTTTCCATAGTGTATACAGAACTAAAGAACCCATTCAGTAGCTTCGCTTTCTCTTGATCGCCTGTGACAACCTCCCCATTATCATTATTAAGGGGTCCTACATGCTCTGTCCTTGGTTTTTTTGCATTTATATATCTAAAAAAATATTTAGGATTAGTTTTGCTTTCTTTGGCCACCTGTCTCTCGTTTTGAATTTTTGCTGTTTTTATTAAATTTTTACAGATTTTATTAAGCTCTTTGTACTGTTTAAATGTTATCGCTGACCCATCAGATTTGTATTTTTTGAAGGCAATTTTTTTGTTGTTTATTGCTCTTTTAACATCATGTGTCAGCCATATAGGATTTAGTTTTAATCATTTATATTTGTTCCCCTTTGGTATATATTTAGATGTATAGTTATTTAGAGTTGATTTAAAGATGTCCCAACTAAAGAGTTGTAGTTTTGCAACAGCTGGAGGCCCCCTGGTAGGGAAACACTGACTTTTAGTATTTTTCTTTACCTGCTCTGGCCGGCCCCCGCAACGGGAGCCGACCAGAGCAGATAATCGCAAGTTTTCCCGGGGGCCGCATCGCTATATCGCATTGCTTTTGCGATATATCGTGCAGCCCGGCCGGGAACCCTGTAATTCTACCCCGAGCGTGACTCGGGGTTACCGATCCTGGCAGGGAAAATTAACCCCGGGTCACGCTCGGGAATACCGCTCAGGAGGTTAAACATATACCCAGCCCCTGGCAAATGAGGGTGAGTAAGGGTTAAATCACCTATCCTATGTTTGTTGTTGACATATAAGTAAGATGTGTGCCAAGTTTCATGTTAATATCTTTAGCCATTTGGAAGTTTTTGTGGAACATACATACACACACACACACACACACACACGTAAAGTTTTATATACATAGACTAGCTGAGTACCTGGCGTTGCCCGGCTTTTCCTTCCTAATCCTTTTTGGGGAGGAAAATAAACAAAGGAGGAAGCTTTTGACTTCATATGCAGTCCTCATATATTGTTGTCATATCCCGACCTATCTCGACATCCTGTACCGTCCTCCCATCCCGACCTCCCATCCCGTCCTCCCATCCCGTCCTCATATCCTGACTCGTAATATGTGTACCAGGTAATGAAATAGCTCCAGCCTAACGGATATTAGATGGGAACATACATTTCCCATTGATTTGCATAGGATCCTGACCCTCACAAATGGGGGTAGTTAAGGGTTAAATTAACTATCCTATATTTTAAGTGGACATATAAGTAGTTGGCGTCCATTTTTTGTAAAAAAAAAAATATATATATATATATATACACAAGAGAGAGAGAGAGAGAGAGAGAGAGAGAGAGAGAGAGAGAGAGAGAGAGAGAGAGAGAGAGAGAGAGAGAGAGAGAGAGAGCATACACGGAGGTGACGTGTTTCGGCCGGTGGTTTTACCTTTACATGGACAATTTTATTCAAGCCTGCCTCACTTTCAGTGCCTTGCTGCCAGGGCTACTGTCGCCTGTGGCACTGGTCACAAGAACCAGCAAGTCCTCCCCAAAACACATATTGCGCAACCACTGCCAAGAGGCAAAATCAGGGCACTTTGCAGCAATAACCTCTTGCTGCTAAAATACAAAGACAAAAGAGATGGCACAAGTTCCATAGTCTCCAAGCCAGATTGCATTCTGGATTATAAAAAACATGGGAGGGGTGGACTTATCCAATCAAGCCCTCAAACAGTATAGCGCCATGAGAAAAACAAAGTCCTGGTACAAAAAGCTTGTGGTGCACATTGTGCGCACTGTGCAATGCATACGTGCTATCACATAATGCAGGTGGGACAGGGAGTTTCAAGAAATTGTTATTTTTGGGCACTGAGAGGAGGAGAGCCCCAGTACCTTATCAGCAGGGTACAACCGTATTGTACCTGGTCAACATTTTCCCAATGTTATCCCCCCTAGCGGGAAAAAGGGAAGGACCCAGAAGAGATGCCTGCTACAAAAAAAAAAGTATCAGAAAGGACACCACTTTCCACTGTGAAACTTGCCCCCGATAACCCTGACCTGTGCATAAAAGATTGTTTTTAAAGAGTTCCACAAATCTCTATATTACTAAGTTTATCTTTTATTAACCCTACTATGCCCTTTTTATCCCCATTCTCAGCAGTTTCTATACGTCCTCACGTATAAAATCCAACCTCAATATGGCACCCATTCCGTAATCATTTTAATTTTACCCCAAAACCATTCCAGCAAAATTTGCTGTACAGTATGCCGCAAATTCTCATTGTACCCCAAAACCATTCCAGCAAAATTTGCTGTATAGTATGCCGCAAATTCTCATTGTACCCCAAAACCATTCCAGCTAAATGTGCGGTACAGTATGCCGTAAATTTCTCATTGTAGCCCAAAACCATTCCAGCTAAATCAGCTGTACAGTATGCCGCAAATTCTCATTGTACCCCAAAACCATTCCAGCAAAATGTGCGGTACAGTATGCCGCAAATTCTCATTGTACCCCAAAACCATCCCAGCAAATTGTGCGGTACAGCATGCCGTAAATTTTTCTCATTGTACCCCAAAACCATTCCAGCAAAATGTGTGTGGCAAAATATGGCGCACATTTTTTCATTGTACCCCAAAACCTTTCCAGCAAATTGTGCGGTACAGTATGCCGCAAATTTTTTCATTGTACCCCAAAACCATTCCAGCAAAATGTGCGGAACAGTATGCTGCAAATTTTTTCACTGTACTCCAAAACCATTCCAGCAAAATCCGTGTAAGCTAAGCACAACGTATTTGGCACTTGAATGGCATATCTGTGATGACGCAATCACAATTTTCCTTTTGCACAATCCCCAAGAGCATTAGCTTTTGGAAAACCTCTTTTGGATCAAAATGCTCCATACTCCCTTTTATGAATTCCTTGAAGGGTGTAGATTTTAAAATGGGGTCACTTCTCCCCCCCCCCCCCCGTTTAGACAGCAGCCCCCTCCCCCCCTGTAGACAGTAGGGCCCCCTTTAGACAGCAGCAGCAGGTCCCCCGTTTAGACAGCAGCCCCCCCTCCCTCCCCCTGTAGACAGCAGCCCCCCCTCCCTCCCCCTGTAGACAGCAGGGCCCCCCTTTAGACAGCAGCAGCAGCAGCAGGGCCCCCCCCCCGTTTAGACAGCAGCCCCCTCCCCCCTGTAGACAGCAGGCCCCCCCATTTAGACAGCAGCAGGGCCCCCCCGTTTAGACAGCAGCCCCCCTCCCCCTGTAACAGCAGGGCCCCCCTTTGGACAGCAGAAGGGCCCCCAGTTTAGACAGCAGCCCCCCCTCCCTCCCCCTGTAGACAACAGGGCCCCCCTTTAGACAACAGCAGCAGGGCGCCCCGTTTAGACAGCACCCCCCCTGTAGACAGCAGCCCCCCCCTGTAGACAGCAGGCCCCCCTTTAGACAGCAGCCCCTCCCCACCCCTGTAGACATTAGTAGCAGCCCCCTCTCCTTGCAGACCTGTGGCTGTCCTCTGTCGGGTGCTGCCGCTCCACTGTCCCGTTCTCCCAATGGCGTCCTATGGAAGAGCATGTGACACATACGTCACTCTGTTTCCTTCGTAGCGTTACGCTGGGGAGGAGGAGTGACGTGTGTGTCACATGCTCCTCCATAGAACACTATGATGCGGACGGGAGGCTGGGATAACGGGGCAGCTCATAATATTATAAGCAGTCTAATGCCCTAAAAAAGTAAAAGAATGTATAACAAATGATGCAAACATAAAGAAGACATATTGAACATGTGAATTAATGACTACATTTATTTGGCATAACTATTTCTCTTACAAGTAGATCATTTCCAGTCTAGAAAAATGTTTTTGAGATTTTCTCAAAAATCGCTGCATGTATCAAAAAAAATTTGTAGTACAATAAGTCACGAAAGAATTGCATTGCCCAGTAAAAGCATTCCAAAGTTATTACCACATAAAGAGACATGTCAGATTTGAAAAAACGGGCAATACTGGGAGTTGTGGTTTTGCAATAGCTGGAGGCTCCCTTTAGGAAACACTGCTGTATGTGAGGTGTAAGGGGGTGTATATGTAGCGTTTAACTTTTCATTATTTGGTAGTGTAGTGTTTTTAGGGTACATTCACACAGGCAGGGATTCACAGTAAGTTTTCCGCTGGGAGTTTGAGCTGCGGCGGAAAATTTGCTGCAGCTCAAACTTGTAGAAGGAAACCCACTGTAAACCTGCCCGTGTGAATGTACCCTGTACATTCACATGGTGGTGGCACTGCAAACCTTCAGCTGTTACCAAACTACAACTCCAAGAAGGCACTCCATGCTGGGAATTGTAGTTTTACAACAGCTCTAGGCACACTGGTGGGGAACCACTGAGTTAGAAAACAGACTCTAGCTCAGTGATTCCATCCAATGTGCCTCCAGCTGTTGCAAAACAACTCCCAGCATGTATTGGCTGTCAGTGCATTCTGAGAGTTGTAGTTTTGCAACAGCTGGAGGCACACGGGTTGGAATCACTGAGTTAGGAAACAGACTCTAGCACAGTGTTTCCCATTCAGTGTGCCTACAGCTGTTGCAAAACTACAATTCCCAGCATGGCCAGACAGTCAAGGATGCTGGGCGTGTAGTTCTGCAATATCTGGCCCTTCAGATGTTGCAGAACTACAATCCCAGCATGCCTGGACTGTCGGGGCATGCTAGGAGTTGTAGTTATGCAACAACTGGGGAAGAACAGTTTGGAGACCGCTAAGTAATGGTCTCCAAACTGTAGCCCTCCAGATGTTGCAAAACTACAATGCCAAGCATGCCCAGACTGTCCAGGCATGATGGGAATTGTACTTCTGCAACATTTGAAGGGCCAGATATTGCAAAACTACATGCCCAGCATCCCTGACTGTCTGGCCATGCTGGGAATTGTAGTTTTGCAACATCTGGAGGGCTAGAGTTTAGAGACCACGGTATAGTGGTCTCCAAACTGTGCCACTTGAGATGCTGCAAAACTACAACTCCCACCATGCCCAGACAGTCAGTGCATGCTGAAAGTTGTAGTTTTGCAACATCTGGAGGACCACAGTTTAGAGACCACTACAAAGTGGTCTCCAAAGTGTGACCCTCCAGATGTTGCAAAACTACAACTCCAAGCATGCCCAGACAGCCTTTGGCTGTGAGGGCATGCTGGGAGTTGTAGTTTTGCAGCTTTTAGAAGGCCACAGTGAAGATCACTTACTACGATCTTCACTGCAGCCTTCTCTGCCGCACTTTCCGGCCGCCGCTCCTCCTGCTGCCGCTGCTGCTCCGTCATGCTGCCTCCGCCGCCTTTACCGGTCCGGGTAAGTCGGGCCATGTTCCCCCCCTCACCGCCCGTGCTCCCCCGCTCTGTACCGACTTCCGACTTCCCCCCCCTCCTGCCATTGATGGTCAGCCTGACCGACCAATGGCAGAGGATAGGAGGGGGTGGCAACACTGCCACCTTGCTCCTATCCTTTAGGATGGTTGGAGCTGTCTCTGACAGCACCGATCATTCTTATTTTCCGGGCGATCGGGTCACCAGTGACCCGAATGGCCCGGAGCGCGGGCAAATCGCTGGTCTGAATTGACCAGTGATTTGCCGCAATCGCCGACATGGGGGGGGGGGGTCTCAGGACCCCCTAGGCATTGCCACGGGATGCCTGCTGATAGATATCAGCAGTCATCCCGGTCCGATCACCGCCCGGCGAGTGGCAGTGATCGGAAATGCCGAGCGCGTATGGATACGCCCTCCGTCCTTAAGTGACGGGACACGAGGGCGTATGCATCTTTTCTTTTTGAAACACAGAGCTGTCTGCTGACATCATGAGCACAGTACTCTCTGCTGACATCTCTGTCCATTTTAGGAACTGTCCAGAACAGCATATGTTTGCTATGGGGATTTCCTTTTACTCTGGACA
The DNA here is from genome assembly GCF_029499605.1 of Hyla sarda. Classification (NCBI taxonomy): domain Eukaryota; kingdom Metazoa; phylum Chordata; class Amphibia; order Anura; family Hylidae; genus Hyla; species Hyla sarda. The sequence goes on along the minus strand of NC_079193.1, from coordinate 118,766,277 downwards.
GTTCCTAAAATGGACAGAGATGTCAGCAGAGAGCACTGTGCTCATGATGTCAGCAGACAGCTCTGTGTTTCAAACGGAAAATAATAAGTACAGGAAGGATTAAGATTTTTTAATAGAAGCAATTTACAAATCTGTTTAACTTTCTGGCACCAGTTGATTTAAAAAAAAAAAAAAAAAAAAAGTTTTTCACCGGAGTACCCCTTCAACCTCTTCAGGACCCATGACGTATGCATACGTCATCACACCCTGGGTCTTAAGGACCCATGACGTATGCATACGTCATGTCTTTTCCTGGTCTCCGCCGCTCACCCGGCGGAGATCGGAAGCGGATCCCTGCTGAAATCCTTCAGCAGGGATCCAGGGCAAACGCCGAGGGGGGCCATGTATGCCCCCCATGTCGGTGATCGCCGCAAATCGCAAGGGAAATCGCCCTTGCGATCTGCGGCGATACCGGGCTGATCGGGTCTCTGGGACCCGACCGCCCGGTAATTCCGCATGATCCCGGCTGTCACAGACAGCCAGGACCATGCTGAAGACTAGGAGCGAGGTGGCAAACCTGCCACCTCCTCCTATTCCCTGCGATCTGTCGGTTAGTTAACCGACCAATCGCAGGAGGGGGGGCGGTTACTTCCTCCCGTCCTGCCCGGCCCCTTGAAGTCCGGAGAGGACGGGAGGAAGACCGGAGGACGCGGCGGGGGAGGGGGGAGTGCTGGGGACCGGCCCCGATACTTGCCTCGTCCCTGAAGACCCGGATCCCGGCGAGGAAGATGGCGGCGGCGGCGACAGGTGAGTAGATCTTCAGCCGCGGTCGGGCCCTTTACAGCAATGCACGTCCCCGTAAAGCGACATGCATTGCTGTATTGGGACCCTATATACTACAACTCCCAGCATGCCCAGACAGCCCTTGGCGTCTAGGCATGCTGGGAGTTGCAGTTTTGCAACATCTGGAGGTCCACAGTTTGGAGACCACTGTGCCCTTCCAGATGTTGCAAAACTACACATTCTCAGCATGCCCTTACTGTCCAGGCATGCTGGGAGTTGTAGTTCTGTAACATCTGGCCCTTCAGATGTTGCAGAACTACAACTCCCAGCATGCCTGGACAGTTTTGGCATACTGGGAGTTGTAGTTTTGCAACATCTGGAAGGGCACAGATTGGGAACCACTGTATTAGTGGTCTGCAAACTGTAGTCCTCCAGATGTTGCAAACTACAACTCCAAGCATGCTGGGAGTTGTAGTTCGGCAACATCTGGCTCTAAAGATGTTGCCGGACTACTACTCCCAGCATGCCTGAGAATGTTTGGGAGTTGTGGTTTTGCAACAACAGGAGGCACACTGGTTGGGAAACCTTGTCTGTTTCCTAAGTCAGTGTTTCCCAACCCGTGTGCCTCCAGCTGTTGCAAAACTATAACTACCAGCATGCACTGATAGACTGTGCATGCTGAGAGTTGTAGTTTTGCAACAGCTGGAGTCCCCCCCTTGTGAATGTACAGGGTACATTCACATGGGCAGGGGGCTTACAGTGAGTATCAGGCTGCAAGTTTGCGATGCAGCAAATTTTGCGCGGCAGCTCAAACTCGCAGCGGGAAAATCGCTGTAACCCCCCCTGCCCGTGTGACTGTACCCTAAAAACACTACACTACACTAACACAAAATAAAATAAAAAGTAAAAAACACTACATATACACATACCCCTACACAGCCCCCCTCCCCTCCCCAATAAAAATGAAAAACGTCTGGTACGCCACTGTTTTCAAAATGGAGCCTCCAGCTGTTGCAAAACAACAACTCCCAGTATTGCCGGACAGCCGTTGACTGTCCAAGCATGCTGGGAGTTTTGCAACAGCTGGAGGCACCCTGTTTGGGAATCACTGGCGTAGAATACCCCTATGTCCACCCCAATGCAAATCCCTAATTCAGGCCTCAAATGCGCATGGCACTCTCACTTTGGAGCACTGTCGTATTTCAAGGCAACAGTTTAGGGTCACATATGGGGTATCGCCGTACTCGGGAGAAATTGCCTTACAAATTTTGGGGGGCTTTTTCTCCTTTCACCCCTTATGAAAAGGTGAAATTGGGGTCAACACCAGCATGTTAGTGTAAAAAAATAAATTTTTTACACTAACATGCTGGTGTTGCCCTATATTTTTCATTTTGACAAGAGGTAAAAGGGAAAAAAGCCCCCCACAATTTGTAATGCAACTTCTCCCGACTACGGAGATACCCCATATGTGGGCGCAAAGTGCTCTGGGGGCGCACAACAAGGCTCAGAAGGGAGAGTGCACCATGTACATTTGAAGTGATTTGCACAGGGGTGGCTGATTGTTACAGCGGTTTTGACAAACGCAAAAAAAAAATAAAAACCCACATGTGACCCCATTTCGGAAACTACACCCCTCACGGAATGTAATGAGGGGTGCAGTGAGAATTTACACCCCACTGGTGTCTGACAGATCTTTGGAACAGTGGGCTGCGCAAATTAAAAATTTTGTACAGCCCTCTGTTCCAAAGATCTGACAGACAACAGTGGGGGTAAATGCTCACTGTACCCCTTGTTACGTTCCTCAAGGGGTCTAGTTTCCAAAATGGTATGCCATGTGGGGGTTATTTTGCTGTTCTGGCACCATTGGGGCTTCCTAAATGCGACAAGCCCCCCAAGCAAAATTTACTCTCAAAAAGCCAAATATGACTCCTTCTCTTCTAAGCATTGTAGTTCGCCCATAGTGCACTTCATGTCAACTTATGGAGTACCTCCATACTCAGAAGAGATGGAGTTACAAATTTTGGGGGCTATTTTCTGCTATTAACCCTTGCAAAAATGTGAAATTTGGGGGGAAGCACACATTTTATTGAATTTTTTTTTTTTTACATATGCAAAAGTCGTGAAACACCTGTGGGGTATTAAGGCTCACTTTATTCCTTGCTACGTTCCTCAAGGGGTCTAGTTTCCAAAATGGTATGCCATGTGGTTTTTTTTCCCTGTTCTGGCACCATAGGGGCTTCCTAAATGCAACATGCCCCCCAAAAACCATTTCAGAAAAACGTACGCTCCAAAATCCCCTTGTCGCTCCTTCCCTTCTGAGCCCTCTACTGTGCCCGCCGAACACTTTACATAGACATATGAGGTATGTGCTTAGTCGAGAGAAATTGGGCTACAAATAGAACTATACATTTTCTCCTTTTTACCCCTTGTAAAAATATAAAAATTGGGTCTACAAGAACATGCGAGTGTAAAAAATGGAAATTGTGAATTTTCTCCTTCACTTTGCTGCTATTCCTGTGAAACACCTAAAGGTTTAAAATGCTGACTGAATGTCATTTTGAATATTTTGGTGGGTGCAGTTTTTATAATGGGGTCATTTGTGGGGTATTTCTAAGATGAAGACCCTTCAAATCCACTTCAAACCTGAACTGGTCCCTGAAAAATTGTAATTTTGGAAATTTTGTGAAAAATTGGAAAATTGATGCTGAACTTTGAAGCCCTCTGATGTCTTCCAAAAGTAAAAACTTGTCAATTTTATGATGCAAATATAAAGTAGACATATTGTATATGTGAATAAAATAAAATAATATTTGGAATATCCATTTTCATTACAAGCAGAGAGCTTCAAAGTTAGAAAAATGCAAAATTTTCAAATTTTTCATCAAATTTGGGGATTTTTCACCAAGAAAGGATGCAAGTTACCAAAAAATTTTACCACTAAGTTAAAGTAGAATATGTCACGAAAAAACAATCTCGGAATCAGAATGATAACTAAAAGCATTCCAGAGTTATTAATGTTTAAAGTGACAGTGGTCAGATGTGCAAAAAATGGCCGGGTCCTAAGGTGTAAAATGGCTGGGTCCTTAAGGGGTTAAGGACCATGGATGTACGCGTACGTCTAAGCATCCTGGTAGTTAAGGACCAAGGATGTACGCGTATGTCCGTGGGAATTTCAGTCCCTGCCACGTGCCGGGCGGGGACCGGATCGGGGTGACTGCTGATATCGATCAGCAGTCCCCCCGCGCAAATGCCCAGGGGGGTCATTAGACCCCCCATGTCGCCGATCGGTGCAAATTCCAAGTGAATTCACACTTGCGATTTGCGCAATTCCGGGTCATTCCGGGTCTATGGTGACCCGGAATATAAGGGGGATCGCGGTTGTCTAAGACATCTACGATCCCCATGAAGAGATAGGAGTGAGGTGGCAGGGGTGCCACCCGTCCTATCCCTGCTATTGGTGGTCTAGACACGACCACCAATAGCATATCGGGGGCGGGGGGGGGTTAACTTTCGTTTTCCCCGTTCTGCCCACCCACAATAGGCAGGGCAGGACGGGGAAAAAAAGGGGACCGGCGCCGGAGTGCACTTACCCTGCGGGCGAAGATCGGTGTCGGTGATCGGCGGGCGGCGATGACTAGCAGCAGGCTCCCTGGATCCTACGGAAGCCGGTAAGTTACCTAGCAACATTTGGAGGGCTACAGTCCGAGACCACTATGCAGTGGTATCTATACTGTAGCACTCCAGATGTTGCAAAACTACAACTCCCAGCATGCCAAGACAGCTGTTTGGGATTTGAAGTTTTGCAACAGCTAGAGGGCTACAGTTTGAGACCACTATACGGTAGTCTCTGAACTATAGCCCTCCAGATCTTGCAAAACTACAACTCCTAGCATGCCCACACAACTGTTTGCTGTCTGGGCATGCTGGGTTTTGTAGTTTTGCAACATCTGGAGGGCCACAGTTTGCAGTGGTCTCTATACTGTAGCTCTACCGATGTTGCAAAACTGCAAATACCAGCATACAATGACACATAATAAAAGGGTAAAACACTACATATACACCCCCTTACACTGCCCCCCCCCCCCCCGCCCCCAATAAAAATTAAAAACATCTTGTACGGCAGTGTTTCCAAAATGGAGCCTCCAGCTGTTGCAAAACAACAACTCCCAGCATTTCTGGACAGCCACTGACTGTCCAGGCATGCTGGGAGTTTAGCAACAGCTGGAGGCACCCTGTTTGGGAATCACTGGCGAAGAATACCCCTATGTCCACCCCTATGCAATCCCTAATTTAGTCCTCAAATGCGCATGGTGCTCTCTCACTTCAGAGCCCTGTCGTATTTCAAGGAAACCTTTTAGGACCACATATGGGGTATTTCCGTACTCGGGAGAAATTACACTACAAATTTTGGGGGGCTTTGTGTTGCCCTCTTACTTTTTATTTTTACAAGAGGTAAAAGGAAAAAAAGACCCCCAAAATTTGTAACGCAATTTCTCCTGAGTACTGAAATACCCCATATGTGGGCGTAAAATGATCTGCGGACGCACAACAAGGCTCAGGAGTGAGAGTGCACTATGTACATTTGAGGCCTAAATTGGTGATTTGCACAGGGTGGCTAATTTTACAGCGGTTCTGACATAAACGCAAAAAAATAAATACCGACATGTGACCCCATTTTGGAAACTACACCCCTCATGGAATGTAACAAGGGGTATAGTGAGCCTTAACACCCCACACGTGTTTGACAAATTTACGTTAAAGTTGGATGGGAAAATGAAAAAAAAATAAAAATTTTCACTATAATGCTGGTGTTATCCTAAATTTTTCATTTTCACAAGGGAAAATATTTTTATAAAGGGGTCATTTGTGGGGTATTTCTAATAAGAAAGACCTTCAAATCCACTTCAAACCTGAACTGGTCCATGAAAAATTCAGATTTTGAAAATTGTGTGAAAAATTAGAAAATTGCTGCTGAACTTTGAAGCCCTCTGATGTCTTCCAAAAGTAAAAACATGTCAACTTTATGATGCAAACATAAAAGGAGACATATTGTATTTGTGAATCAATATATAATTTGTTTGGAATGTCTATTTTCCTTAAAAGCAGAGAGCTTCAAAGTTAGAAAAATGCAAAATTTTCAATTTTTTCATCAAATTTTTGAATTTTTCACCAAGAAATTATGCAAGTATCGACAACATTTTACCACTAACATAAAGTAGAATATGTCACGAAAAAACAATCTCGGACTCAGAATGAAAGGTAAAAGCATCCCAGAGTTAATAATGCTTTAAGTTAAAGTGGTCAGATGTGCAAAAAATGCTCTGGTCCTACAGTGAAAAATGGCACAGTCATTAAAACTAATTTTAGCTATTGCACTCCTTATGGTAAATAAAAAATCTTTCTAATGTACTTTGTTTAAAACAATAAAGTTTTCTATGTATTATTTGTGTTTAAAGGGGAACACTGGTGGGAAAAAAATGTTTTCAGGTAAACTGGAGCCAGAAAGTTAAACAGATTTGTGAATTACTTCCAGTACTTATCAGTTTCTGTATACTACAGATATACTACAGAGACATTTGTGAAGGTCTTTTCAGTCTGACAACAGTGCTCTCTGCTGACACCTCTGTCCGTGTCAGGAACTGTCCAGAGTAGGAAAGGTTTTCTATGGGGATTTGAAAGAACTGCACAGTTTTCTCTGTAGTATACAGCAGATGATAAGTACTGGAAGGATTAAGTTTCTGGCACCAGTTAATTTGAACACATTTGTTTTCCACTTGTTTCTGTCGGAAACTTTAAAAAAGCTGCCACTAGGTGTCTCCCTACTTATCCAGAGCACATTTCCTTCTATCTCTTGCACAGACTTTGGACTCAAATCAGGAAATGCAGTCTAGAGAGGGTGGGTTTGTGCAGCCTTATCCAATCACAGCTCATCTTACACTGAACTGCTCTGGGCTGTGTGTAGCAGAGTGAGAGAGGAAGTTCTCCCTGGTATGGCTACAGACGATGTCACGCCTGCTGGAGAACACCCTTTTCCTGTCTGTGAATCTGAGACTGAGCAGAAAATACAGAGCAATATCAAGGTAGAAAACTAAAAAATAATAGCAATAAAGGCAGTGGGTGGTTTATCACAAGGTTGTGTGATTTTAAAATTTAACAAGATCATGACAGGTACTCTTTAACCCCTTAAGGACTCAGCCCATTTTGGCCTTAAGGACTCAGACAATTTAATTTTTACGTTTTCATTTTTTCCTCCTCGCCTTCTAAAAATCATAACTCTTTTATATTTTCATCCACAGACTAGTATGAGGGCTTGTTTTTTGCGCGACCAGTTGTCCTTTGTAATGACATCACTCATTATATCATAAAATGTATGGCGCAACCAAAAAACACTATTTTTGTGGGGAAATTAAAACGAAAAACGCAATTTTGCTAATTTTGGAAGGTTTTGTTTTCACGCCGTACAATTTATGGTAAAAATGACATGTGTTCTTTATTCTGAGGGTCAATACGATTAAAATTATACCCATTATTATATACTTTTATATTATTGTTGCGCTTAAAAAAAATCACAAACTTTTTAACCAAATTAGTACGTTTATAATCCCTTTATTTTGATGACCTCTAACTTTTTTATTTTTCCGTATAAGCGGCGGTATGGGGGCTCATTTTTTGCACCATGATCTGTACTTTTTTTTGATACCACATTTGCATATAAAAAACTTTTAATACATTTTTTTAGAATTTTTTTTTAATAAAATGTATTAAAAAAGTAGGAATTGTGGACTTTTTTTTTTTTTTCGTTCACGCCGTTCACCGTACGGGATCATTAACATTTTATTTTAATAGTTCGGACATTTACGCATGCGGCGATACCAAATATGTCTATAAAAAATGTTTTTTACGCTTTTTGGGGGTAAAATAGGAAAAAACGGACGTTTTACTTTTTTATTGGGGGAGGGGATTTTTCCCTTTTTTTTACTTTTACTTTTACATTTTTTAAAAAATTTTTTTACACTTGAATTTACACTTGAATAGTCCCCATAGGGGACTATTCATAGCAATACCATGATTGCTAATACTGATCTGTTCTATGTATAGGACATAGAACAGATCAGTATTATCGGTCATCTTCTGGTCTGCTCGATCACAGACCAGAGCAGGAGACGTCGGGAGCTGGACGGAGGAAGGAGAGGGGACCTCCGTGCGGCGTTATGAATGATCGGATCCCCGCAGCAGCGCTGCGGGCGATCCGATCGTTCATTTAAATCGCGAACTGCCGCAGATGCCGGGATCTGTATTGATCCCGGCACCTGAGGGGTTAATGGCGGACGCCCGCGAGATCGCGGGCGTCGGCCATTGCCGGCGGGTCCCTGGCTGCGATCAGCAGCCGGGATCAGCCGCGCATGACACGGGCATCGCTCCGATGCCCGCGGTTATGCTTAGGACGTAAATGTACGTCCTGGTACGTTAAGTACCACCTCACCAGGACGTACATTTACGTCCTGCGTCCTTAAGGGGTTAAAGAGGTATTCCATGAATAAAAAAATGTTTTTCCTATCAACTAGCTCCAGAAAGTTAAACTGATTTGTAAAATACTTCTATTACACAATCTTAATCCTACCAGTACTTATCAGCTGCTGAAGTTCAGTAGTTTTTTTCTGTCTGACAACAGTGCTCTCTGCTGACACCTCTGTGTCTCAGGAACTGTCCAGAGTAGCAGCAAATCCCCATAGCAAACCTCTCCTGCTCTGGACAGTTCCTGAGACAGACAGAGGTGTCAGCAGAGAGCACTGTTGTCAGACAGAAAAGAACAACTCAATGTCAGCAACTGATAAGCACTGGTAGGATTAAGACGCTTTAACCCCTTAAGGACGCAAGATGTAAATGCACGTCCTGGTGCGGTGGTACTTAACGCAACAGGACGTACATTTACGTCTTGTACATAACCGCGGGCATCGGAGCGATGCCCGTGTCATGCGTGGCTGATCCCGGCTGCTGATGGCAGCCAGGGACCTGCCGGCAATGGCCGACGCCCGCGATCTCGCGGGCGTCCGCCATTAACCCCTCAGATGCCGGGATCAATACAGATCCCGGCATCTGCGGCAGTACGCGATTTCAATGAATGATCTGATAGCCCGCAGCGCTGCTGCGGGGATCCGATCATTCAGATCGCCGCTCGGAGGTCCCCTCACCTGCCTCTGTCCGGCTCCCGGCGTCTTCTGCTCTGGTCTGAGATCGAGCAGACCAGAGCAGAAGGTGACCGATAACACTGATCTGTTTATGTCCTATACATAGAACAGATCAGTATTAGCAATCATGGTATTGCTATGAATAGACCCCTATGGGGACTATTCAAGTGTAAAAAAAATGTAAAATTAAAAAAAGTGTGAAAAATCCCCTCCCCCAATAAAAAAGTAAAACATCCGTTTTTTCCTATTTTACCCCCAAAAAGTGTAAAAAATTAAATTAATAGACATATTTGGTATCGCCGCGTGCGTAAATGTCCGAAATATTAAAATAAAATGTTTATGATCCCGTACAGTGAACAGCGTGAACGTAAAAAAAAAAAAAAAAAAGTCCTAAATTGCTACTTTTTTAATACATTTTATTTAAAAAAATTATAAAAAATGTATTAAAAGTTTTTTATATGCAAATGTGGTATCAAAAAAAAGTACAGATCATGGCGCAAAAAATGAGCCCTCATACCGCCAATTATACGTAAAAATGAAAAAGTTATAGGTCATCAAAATAAAGGGATTATAAACGTACTAATTTGGTTAAAAACGTTTGTGATTTTTTTTTAAGCACAACAATATAAAAGTAAGTAATAATGGGTATCATTTTTATCGTATTGACCCTCAGAATAAAGAGCACATGTAATTTTTACCGTAAATTGTATGGCGTGAAAACGAAGCCTTCCAAAATTAGCAAATTTGCGTTTTTCTTTTTAATTTCCCGACAAAAATAGTGTTTTTTTGTTGCGCTATACATTTTATGATATAATGAGTGATGTCATTACAAAGGACAACTGGTCATGCAAAAAACAAGCCCTCAAACTAGTCTGGCGATGAAAATATAAAAGTTATGATTTTAAGAAGGCGAGGAGAAAAAACGAAAACGTAATAATTTTATTGTCCGAGTCTTTAAGGCCAAAATGGGCTGAGTCCTTAAGGGGTTAATAAAAGTAATTTACAAATCTGTTAAATTTTCTGGAGCCAGTTAATCTGAAAAAAAATGTTTTTTCATGGAATACCCCTTTAACCCCTTCCCGCAGCACGCCGTATATATATGGCGGATGACACGATACCTTCACGCATTCTGCCGTACATATACAATGTTTAGTAATCCTGCGCTGCCACAACGCTGCGCAGGTTAATCAGCTGAAGTCCCGGTGTGTGTCTGGCGGGAGATCACTTCCGCCTGACACCCTGGGACCCCATCTGATTAATCCTGGTCAGTGATCGGGTGTGCAGGTGCGGTGAGTTCTCGGGTGTGCAGAGGTCAGGCGGTCTGGCGGCGGTGATGCGGCAGGTATGTGCTCTCCTTCCACCAGGTGCAAAACTACAACTCCCAGCATGCCCAGACAGTCCGGGCATGCTGGGAGTTGTAGTTTTGCAACACCTAGAGGGCCAAAGTTTGGTGACCACTGGTCTGCTGCCTGCCCCTAGCTTTTTATGGGGTGCCTTTGTTTAATTTTATTTCATTTTTGCACTTTTTGGGGATGTATGCGGTCCATGCCACAAGCAACTGTTCTGCGCTGTGTGGCCGGACCCTACCCATTGCGCAGACTAAGCTGATGCAGTGATTTATTACTGATCAACACTTTTTTGGGGTAGAGGTCTTTTTTTTTGCTCTTTTTTGTGGGAGTTTGTGGTCCGGCCACACAGCACAGACCTGCACCCCCCGCCCCCCCTAATAAAATACAAATACCCCAAAGACTTTTCGGTTGAGGAGCCATATGCCATGAGCTTGCCTCCGAGACCGCCAACGAGGTAGAGGAGAACGACCCGAGATTTCTTTCTCCTCCCCTATCATCATCCAGTAATGATGAGCCTCTCCAGAAGGTGGCGCAGCAGGGCAATAACAATAGAGGTCCCCATACTAGTGACTGTGACCCCCTATATAATTCCCCCTGTCCCCCCCCCCCCCCATATAGGTGACCCCGCCTGGACCCCATTTGGAAGTTAGAGGTCATTGATTAAGCGCAGGTGCGCGAAACGATTCGTCGACCAGGCTGTTGTAGATACCTGTCTTGAATAAACTCACCATAGCAGACTCGAGCGCCTCCATATGTTTTTTTTCTAGCGTTCTCTACATTTCCTGTGAAGAGCACCGGTGTCAAGCGTAGTATCCATGAGTAAAGTGGTGAATTGCTCCATTTTAAACAGAGACTGTCGGTGTCCCAGTAGCAGTGCCAACACTTACTTTCTCATTGTTGGACTTCGCCTATATGAGACACTAATCTCTAGGTTTCTTGGCTGCCCAGAAATCCAAAACGACCCCACAGTCCTCACTGAAATGGACGGTTTTTTTTTTCAGTGAGGACTCTGTAAATTTCATGGCGGCTCAAACAAACTTTTGCGGCCCAGCACTCCGATGCTTTCTTGTGCACACGGCAGAATTTCCGCTGCAGATGTTTCTGCGGCAGAAATAGCAATTCTGGAGTCCACACAGCACTCCGCTGTCGGTGGAATGTGCGCACAGAAATATTCCGGGCAGACATTCCACTGTCTGAACATAGCCTCACAGCCCTTATGAAAATAACTGATTTAGGCCTATAATGCGCATGACGCTCTCTCATTCAGGAGCACTGTAGTATTTCAAGGCAACAGTTTAGGGCCACATATGAAGTATTTCCGTACTCGGAAAAGATTGTGTTACAAATTTTGGGGGGCCTTTTTTCTTTTACCACTTATGAAAATGAAAAAATTAGGGCTACACCAGCATGTTCGTTTAAGAAAAAAAAACTTACACGAACATACTGTGTTTTTCCTTAATATTTCATTTTCACAAAAAGTAAAAGGAGAAAAAGCCCCCCAAAATAAGTAACGCAATTTCTCCCAAGTACGGAAATACCCCATATGTGGGCATAAATTGCTCTGAGGGTGGGCAACATGGCTCAGGAGTGAGAAGGCACCATGTACATTTGAGGCCTACATTCGTGATTTGCACAGGGGTGGCTGATCGTACCAGAGGTTTTGGCATGAACGCTTAAAAAAAAAAAAAAAAAAAACACACGTGACCCCATTTTGTAAACTACACCCCTCAAGGAATGTAATAAGGGGTACAGTGAGCATTTACACCCCACAGGTGTCTGACAGATTTTTGGAACAGTGGTCCATGAAAATGAAAAATGTTAATTTTTCATTTGCACAGCACACTGTTCCAAAAATCTGTCAAACACCTGTGGGGTGTAAATGCTCACTGCAGCCCTTATTACATTCTGTGAGGGGTGTAATTTCCAAAATAGGGTCACACGTGGGGGGGGGGGGGGTCCACTGTTCTGACACCATGGGGGCTTTGTAAACACAGATGGCCCCCGACTTGAATTCCAGCCAAATTCTCTCTCCAAAAGCCCAATGGCGCTCCTTCTCTTATGCGCCCTGTTGTGCGCCAACAGAGCACTTTACATCCATATATGGGCCGGCATTGATCATTGTAGGTGTAAGTGGAGCATTTTTCTACACCTTTTTTTTGTGTGCTGGTAATGTGTAAGAGCACCAAATGTATTAAATGGTCACAGAGAATTTGATAACTTATGTGCAGGTACACTTTTTCTGAAATTTCTCTCTTCACATACACCAAAAAGCTAAGCTAAGTCTGGGCTGGTGTAGTTTTATAGACTTTTCGGTGGCTTTGCACTTTTTTACACCTTTTCAGAAAAAGGTGCAGTTCATAAAACCCTTCCATATCATGTGTATTGCCAAAACCACTGGATTCTAACTCAAAATCAGCAGAAATGTATAAACCAATAGGCACAAAAAAGGTGCAAATAAACCCTGCTTGCGCCTTTTTTGCGCCTTTTCTAGACACAAATAACAGACAATGCTAAATTTCGGCCATGGGGAATTTTCATACTCAGAAGAAATTACGTTAAAATTTTTGGGTGGCTTTTTATCCTATTTCCCCTTGTGAAAATGAAACATTTGGGGTAACACCAGCATTTTTGTGAAAAAATTCTAATTCTTCATTTTCACGTCCAACTTTAATGAAAATTTCTCCAACACCTGTGGGGTGTTAAGGCTCACTGTACCCCTTGTTATGTTCCTTGAGGAGTGTAGTTTTCCAAATAGTGTGCCATGTAGGGTGTTTTGTTGCTGTTCTGCCACCATGGGGGCTTCTAAATTCAACATGCCCCCTAAAAACCATTTCAGCAAAATTCTCTCTCCAAAAGCCAAATTTTGCTCCATCTATTCTGAGCATTGTAGTGCGCTGGTAGAGCACTTTATGTCCACATATGAGGTATTTCCATACTCAGAAGATGTGGGGTTACAAATATTGGGGGGATTTTTCTCCTATTACCCCTTGTGAAAATGAAAAATTTGGGGTAACACCAGCATTTTAGTGAAAACATTTTTTTTTTTCATTTTCAAGTACAACTTCAACGAAAATTCATCAAACACATGTGGGGCATTAGGGCTCACTGTACCCCTTGTTACATTCATTGGGGGTGTAGTTTCCCAAATAGTGTGCCATGTGGGGGTTTTTTTTTTTTAGTTTTTTTTTTTGCTGTTTTGGCAATTTATGGGGATTTATCACAGAAAGGCCTCTCAAATCCACTTCAAACTGAACTGGTCCCTGAAAAATTAAAGCGCAACTGTCATTGAAATTATACCCCCCAGACTAATAACATGATAGTATAGATGATGATACATGTAATGCAGCTGTACTTTTGGCTGCTGTTTATCACTCTTTATCAGCAGGAAAATAGTTTTATCGTGTGGTCAGGAACAGTCAGGTAGGCGTGGCTGGGGATCGTAATGCCCCACCTCTGCCACGCCTATCCCCTGTAAGTGAGCGCTGGACCACTGTGTGATTGACACACAGGTCCCCACCCCCCAATGTCCATGATGTGCGGGCCTCCACTGAGCCTATACATATAATGTGCACCTTTATGTTATATGAAATACAGTGCCCGTACTCCTCTTCTTTCTTCTCATGGTGCCGGAGACACGCTGCTTCTGTTTTCACTATAGGCAGAGAGCTCGCTCCCTGCCTCTAGCACTGCGCAGGCGCACTGAGCTGGCAGCAGACAATGGGAGCGAGCTCACTGGCTGTAGTGAAAGCAGAAGCAGCGCGTCTCCGGCACCATGAGAAGAAAGAAGAGGAGTACGGGCACTGTATTTCATATAACATAAAGGTGCACATTATATGTATAGGCTCAGTGGAGGCCCGCACATCATGGACATTGGGGGGTGGGGACCTGTGTGTCAATCACACAGTGGTCCAGCGCTCACTTACAGGGGATAGGCGTGGCAGAGGTGGGGCATTACGATCCCCAGCCACGCCTATCCGTCTGTTGGTGACCGCACGATAAAACTATTTTCCTGCTGATAAAGAGTGATAAACAGCAGTCAAAAGTACAGCTGCATTACACGTATCATCATCTATACTATCATGTTATTAGTCTGGGGGGTTTAATTTCCATGACAGTTGCGCTTTAAGATTTTGAGTTTTGAGAGGAAATTTTGAAAATTTGATGCTAAACTTTGAAACCTTTATTATGCCAACATAAAAAAGATATATTGTATATGTGAATGAATATATAACTTATTTGGCATGTCCATTTTCCTTACAAGCAGAGAGTATCAAAGTCAGAAAAAGTATCGATTAAAATTTAGCACTATATTAAAGTAGAATATGTCATGAAAAAACAATCTCTGAATAAAATTCATAAGTAAAAGCATCACAGAGTTATTAATGTATGCATAAAGTGAAGGTGGTCAGATTTGCAAAGAATGGGGTACTCCCCTGGAAAACTTTTTTTTTTTTAAATAAACTGGTGCCAGAAAGATAAACAGAACAGATTTGTAATTTCTATTAAAAAATCCTAATCCCTCCAGTACTTATCAGCTGCTGCTATAATCCACAGGAAGTTCTTTTCTTTTTGAATTTCCTTTCTGCCTGACCACAGTGCTCTCTGCTGACACCTCTGTCCATGTCCAGAGCAGGAGCAAATCCCTATAGTAAACCTCTCCTGCTCTGGACAGTTCCTGACATGGACAGAGGTGTCAGCAGAGGGCACTGTGGTCAGACAGACAGGAAATTCAAAAAGAAAAGAACTTCCTGTGGATCAAAAAAGCAGCTGGTAAGTACTAGGAGGATTAGGTTTCTTAATAGAAGTAATTTACAAATCTGTTTAAACTTTCTGGCACCAGTTTATATATAAAAAAAAAAATGTTTTCCAGTGGAGTACCAATCTAAGGTCAAAATGGGCTATGTCCTTTAGGGGTTAAGGATAGGGATCGACCGATTATCGGTGTGGCCGATATTCACGATTTTGGACGTTATAGGTATCGGCAATTACCTTGCCTATAATCCGATAATGCTACGCCCTCCCGCACCTCCCCCGTGCCCCGCACCCCCCACGGCAACACCCCCCCACCGAACAGCAAAGCCCCCCCCCCCCACCACACCGCAACACCCCCTCCCCCAAACAAACAAAGCCCCCCACCGCACCGCCCCAGCCAGGGACCGCCGCTGCCCCATTGCCTCCCCCATCCCCGGTTTTATAATTACCTGTTCCCGGGGCCCGCGCTACTTCTGGCTCCTGCG
The DNA here is from genome assembly GCF_029499605.1 of Hyla sarda. Classification (NCBI taxonomy): domain Eukaryota; kingdom Metazoa; phylum Chordata; class Amphibia; order Anura; family Hylidae; genus Hyla; species Hyla sarda. The sequence continues at coordinate 118,750,740 of NC_079193.1, read as the reverse complement.
GCGTCCTGCATTAAGTCAGTGCACACAGTGACAGCTCAGGACGCCACTGAAGCAAGAAGTAGCATGGCCCCGGGAACAGGTAATTCTAAAACCGGGGATGGAGGAGGCAATGGGGAGATGGGGAGAAATAGGTGATAAGTTATACCGGAATATCAGTATAAATTATTGCCTATCGGCCTGAAAGGCCACAGATTATCGTATCGGCCCTAAAAAATGTATATCGGTCTATCCCCAATTAAGGACACAGCCAATTTTATTTTTGCATTTTCGTTTTTTCCTTCTCGCCTTCTAAAAATCATAACTCTTATGTTTTCATCCACAGACCCATGTGATGGTTTGTTTTTTGCGTGACCAATTGTCCTTCGTCATAATTATTTTACCATAAAATGTAAGGGGCAACAAAAAAAATATTATTTGTAAGGGGAAATTGAAAAGAAAATAGCAATTTCTTTATTCTGTGGGTCAATATGATGATACCCATGTTACCCAAAATTAGTATGTTTAACCCTTAACGACCAAGGATGTAAATGTACGTCCTGGTACGGAGGTACTTTGCGCACCAGGACATACATTTATGTCCTGTGCATGACAGTGAGCATCGGAGCGTTGCTCGCGTCATACACAGCAGGTCCCGGCTGCTATCTGTATCGATCACGGCATCTGAAGTGTTAACCCCTCAGATGCCGTGGTCAAAACAGATCACAGCATCTGCGGCACTTGAAATTGCTGATCTGATTGGCCACGGGGATCAGATCAGCTAAGATGGCGGACGGAGGTTCTCTCACCTGCCTCCGCCGACTTCCCCAGGTCTTCTGCACTGATCTGTCTTCCAGCAGACCAGTGCAGAAGATCGCCGATGATACTGATCAGTGCTATGCATAGCACTGAACAGTATTGGCAATCTAATGATTGCCATGAAAAGTCCTTTATGGGGGACATAAGTTAAAGTAAAAAAGTTTTAAAAGAAAAAAAAAATTTTTTTAAATCCCGCCCCCCCCCAATAAAAATTTTGATAACCTCTTTTCCCCCATTTTACCCCTAAGCAGCATAAAAAAAATTATAATTATTAAACATATTTGGTATCGCCGCGTGAGTAAATGTCCAATCTATAAAAATATAATATTAATAATCCTGTACGGTGAACGGCTAAACGTAAAAAATACAAAGTTGCTGCTTTTTAGTCACATCAGATTCGATTCACAAAAAGATTAATAAAAAGTGGTCAAAAAGGCACTTATACACAAAAGTGGTACAAAAAAAACTACAGGTCATGGCAAAAAAAATTTGCCCTCATAAAGCCCCAAATGCAGAAAAATGAAAAAGATATGGGTGGTAAAAATAGGGCGATTTTAAACATACTGATTTTGTTTAAAAAAAGTTTGATACTTTTTAAAAGCCCTACATTTATAGAAAAGTATTTAAAGATTGGTATCCTTTTAATCGTATCAGAATGAAGAAAACATGTCATTTTTATTGTAAAGTGTACAGTGTAAAAACAAAATCCTCCAAAATTTGCAAAACTGGGCTTTTTATTGAAATTTACTCACAAAATTTTTTTTTTTAACATTTTATGGTAAAATGAGAGGTGTCATTACAAAGTACATATGGGTCTGTGGAAATATAAAAGAGTTATGGATTTTAGAAGGCGAGGAGTAAAAAACAAAAAACACAAAAATAAAATTGGCCTGGTCCTTAACCCCTTAAGGACCAAGCCCATTTTCACCTTAAGGACCAGAGCGTTTTTTGCACATCTGACCACTGTCACTTTAAGCATTAATAACTCTGGGATGCTTTTACTCATGAATTTGATTCCGAGACTGTTTTTTCGTGACATATTCTACTTTAACATAGCGGTAAAATTTCGTCGATACTTGCATAATTTCTTGGTGAAAAATTCAAAAATGTCATGAAAAATTTGAACATTTTGCAATTTTCTAACTTTGAAGCTCTCTGCTTGTAAGGAAAATAGGCATTCCAAATAAATGATATTTTGATTCACATATACAATATGTCTACTTTATGTTTGCATCATAAAGTTGACATGTTTTTACTTTTGGAAGACATCAGAGGGCTTCAAAGTATAGCAGCAATTTTCTAATTTTTCAAAACATTTTCTAAATCTGAATTTTTCAGGGACCAGTTCAGTTTTGAAGTGGATTTGAAGGGCCTTCCTATTAGAAATACCCCATAAATTACCCCATTATAAAAATTGCACCCCTCAACGTATTCAAAATGACAATCAGTAAGGAAGTTAACCCTTTAGGTATTTCACAGGAATAACAGCAAAATAAAGGAGAGAATTCATAATCTTCATTTTATACACTTGCATGTTCTTGTAGACCCAGTTTTTGAAAACTGGTAAAAGGTAAAAGGAGACAAATCCTCTCAAAATGTGTAACCCAATTTCTCTCAAGTAAGGAAATACCTCATATGTGTATGTCAAGTGTTCGGCAGGCGCTGTAGAGGGCTCAGAAGGGAAGGAGCGACAATGGGATTTTGGAGAGTGAGCTTTTCTGAAATGGTTTTTAGGGGGCATGTCACATTTAGGAAGCCCCTATGGTGCCAGAACAGAACAAAAAAACTCACATGGCATACTATTTTGGAAACTACACCCCTCAAGGAATGTAACAAGGGGTCCAGTGAGCCTTAACACCCCACAGATGTTTGATGACTTTTCGTTAAAGTCGGATGTGTAAATGAAAAATGTGTTTTTTCACTGAAATGCATTTTTTTCCCCCAAACTTACCATTTTTACAAGAGGTAATAGGAGACAATGCCCCCCAAAATTTCTAACCCCGTTTCTTCTGTGTATGGAAATACCCCATATGTGGATGTAAAGTGCTCTGTGGGCGAACTAAAATGCTCATTAGAGAAGGAGCGCCATTGGGATTTTGGAGAGAGAATTTGTTTGGAATGAAGGTCGGGGGTCATGTGCTTTACAAAGCCCCCCGTGGTGCCAGAACAGTGGACCCCCCACATGTGACCCTATTTCAGAAACTACACCCTTCAAGGAATGTAATAGGGGTGCAGTGAGCATTTACACCCCACTGGCCTTTGACAGATCTTTGGAACAGTGGGCTGTGCAAATGAAAAATTAGATTTTTCATTTTTGCGGACAACTGTTCAAAAAATCCGTCAGACACCTGTGGGGCGTAAATGCTCACTGTACCCCTTATTACATTATGTGTGTTTATGTCAGAACCGCTGTAACCATCAGCCACCCCTGTGCAAATCATCTCAAATGTACATGGGGCTCTCACTCCTGAGCCTTGTTGTGCGCCCGCAGAGCATTTTATGTCCACATTTGGGGTATTTCCATACTCAGGAGAAATTGCGTTACAAATTTTGGGGGTCTTTTTTTTCCTTTTACCTCTTGTGAAAATGAAAAGTATGGGGCAACCCCAGCATGTTAGTGTAAAAAATGTAAAAACATTTTTACAATGACAGCTGGTATAGACCCCAACTTCACCTTTTCATAAGGGGTAAAAGGAGAAAAAGCCCCCCAAAATTTGTTAAGCAATTTCTCCTGAGTATGAAAATACCCCATATGTGGCCCTAAACTGTTTCCTTGAAATACGACAGGGCTCCGAAGTGAGAGAGCGCCAGGCGCATTTGAGGACTAAATAAGGGATTTGCATGAGGACGGAACTGGATGCAAGAATTACACTTGCCTCCGATACCAAAAATACCCTATGGCAGGGTTTCCCAAACAGGGTGCCTCCAGCTGTTGCAAAACTTCCAGCATGCCTGGAAAGTCAATCGCTGTCCGGCAATACTGCGAGTTGTCTTGCAACAGCTGGATTCTTCGTTTTGGAAACAGTGTCATAAAATACATTTTTTATTCTTATTTGGGGGGGGGGGGGGGGTGAAGGGGGGCTGTGTAGGGGTATGTGTATATGTAGTGTTTTACTTTTTATTTTGTGTAATGTAGTATAGTGTAGTGTTTTTAGGGTACACTCACACGGCCGGGGTCTACAGCGAGCTTTCCGCTGAGAGTTTGAGCTGCGGCGGAAAACTTGCTGCATCTCAAACTTGTATCATGAAGTTCGCTGTAGACTCCCGCCCGCGTGAATGTACCCTGTACATTCACATGGGGGGGGGGGGGGTGTCAAACCTCCAGCTGTTGCAAAAACTACCACTACCAGCATGCCCTTTGGCTGTCTGTGCATGCTGGGGGTTGAAGTTAAGCAACAGCTGAAGGCACACTGGTTGCAAACCACAGTTTGTTACTTAACTCAGTGTTTCGCAACCAGTGTGCCTCCAGTTGTTGCAGAACTACAACTCCCTGCATATACGGTCTATCAGTGCATGCTGGGAGTTGTAGTTTGAAACAGCTGGAGACACACTGGTTGCGAAACACTGAGTTCGGCAACAAACTTTGCAACCAGTGATCCTTCAGCCGTTGTAAAAACTACAACTCTCAGCATGCAGTGACAACTGAGGGCATGCTGGGACTTATAGTTATGCAACAGCTGGAGGCATATTACTAACACTCCCAGCATGCCCTCTGGCTATCCGTGCATGCTGGGGGTTGTAGTTATGCCACAGCTGGAGGCACACTGGTTGCAAAACACTGAGTTTGTTACTTAACTCAGTGTTTCCCAAAAAGGGTGCCTCCAGCTGTTGCAAAACTACAACTCCCAGCATGCCCAGACCGCCGAAAGACATGTTGGGAGTTAGTTTTGCAACATCTGGAGGGTCACAGTTTGGTGACCAATGTGCAGTGGTGTCCAAGCTGTAGCCCTCCAAATGTTGCAAAACTTCAACTCTAAGCATGCCCAGACTGTCCAGGCATGCTGGGAGTTGTAGTGATGTAAAATCTGAAGGGCCACATGTTACAGAACTACACCTTCCAGCATGCCTGGACTGTCTGGGCATGCTGGGAGTTGTAGTTTTGCAACATCTGTAAGAGCACAGTTTGGACACCACTGCACAGTGGTCTCCAAACTGTGGGCCTCCAGATGTTGCAAAACTCCAACTCCCAGCATGCCCAGACAGCCTTTGGCTGTCTGGGCTTGCTGGGAGTTGCAGTTTGGCAACTCCTGGGATGCAGCAGTGAAGATCACTTATCTTCACAGCTCGTCCACCACTGCCTCCGCCGGTACCGCCGCGGGTCCCGACACGATCGCTGGCCCCGGGACACGATCGCTGGTCCCGGGGCCATCTTCCCCGCGCTCTGCCCAGAGCAGAGCGGGGATTTCATCTTTAACCCCCCGCCGCCCTCCTGCCATTGGTCGCTAGTCCTAACGACCAATGGCAGGGGTTTAGAAGCGAGGTGGCAGCTGCCACCTCGGTCCTATCCCTTCAGGATGATCGGAGCAGTCTCTGACTGCTCCGATCATCGTTATTTTCCGGGTGATCGGGTCACCAACTGACTGACTAATGACAATGATCTGCAGCAGGGGACCAGTCTGATTGGTCCCCTGCTGCATAGTGTCATCGGTCAGCTGTCCAGAACAGTTGAGATGACGTTTCTATCACCATGCCAACGGACATGGTGATAGAAAATGTATTGGACGTGTATTGGGGATTAAATGGGAAAAAGGGGCCATTAAAATTTTTATTGGGGTAGTAATTTTTCATTTTTAATTTTTTTAAAAACTTTTTTCACTTATTTTTAGATGACTATTTATAGCAATCATTCATCAGTCCAGTTAGTGAGGGTGGGCTAGCACTACTCTGTGCTCTCTTCTGTCTGATACAGGAGAAACCACAGAGGAGTATGATAGGACAGAGCACAGAGGAGTGCTAGCCCACCCTCAATTACTGGACTTTGTCCTTGCCTGTGCTTCAGTTTGGACAAAGCCATGATTTTATAAGCCATGATTTCTATAAAAAAAAAGAAATGAAATTTTCTTGTGAAGGTTAAAAGGGGTACTCCGCCTATAGACATCTTATCTTCTATCCAAAGGATAGGGGAATAGATGTCTGATCTCAGGGGTCCCACCACTGAGGACCCCTACGATCTCTCCTGCTGCACCCTCATACATCAGCAGCCTGGAGCTATGTTTGCTCCGTGGCTGATGACGGGCGATACAGGGGATGGGGTATTGTGAAATCACGGCCCCACCCCTCGTGATGTCACACCCCGCCCACTCAATGCAAGTCTATGGGAGGGGGCGTGGCAGCCAAGCTATGTATCCATAGAAAAGATGGTTTGATAACAGGTTCTCTAACTTTCTAACACCAGGTGATTTAAAAAAAAGTGGTTTTCCAGCGGAGTACCCCTTTAAGGCAGAAATCCACTTGGTCCCTAAGGGGGAAAGGACATCAGGGGGTATTTATGAAGCATTTTACCCTTGTTTTCTGTAAAATTGTCACAATATTTTGGAGCAGTGTTTTTTTTTTTTTGCGACGTTGCGGCTGATTTCGGTGGGGGGGGGGGGGGGAGGAAAAGCAAAGAGAACACTTAAACAACACAATGTAACTCAAAGTCAATCACACTTCTGTGAAATCACACGGTCCACTCAGGAAGCAACACTGATTGACAATCAATTTCACATGCAGGTGGAAATTATAGGCAATTGGCAAGACACCCCTAATAAAGAATTGGTTCTTAAGGTGGTGACCACAGACCACTTCTCAATTCCTGTGCTTCCTGGCTGATGTTTTGGTTACTTTTGAATGCTGGCGGTGCTTTCACTCTAGTGGTAGCATGAGGCGGAGTCTACAACCCACACAAGTGGCTCAGGTAGTGCAGCTCATCCAGGATGGCACATCAATGCGAGCTGTGGCAAGAAGGTTTGCTGTGTCTGTCAGCGTAGTGTCCAGAGCATGGAGGCGCTACCAGGAGACAGGCCAGTACATCAGGAGATGTGGAGGAGGCCGTAGAAGGGCAACAACTCAACAGCAGGACCGCTACCTCCGCCTTTGTGCAAGGCGGAGCAGGAGGAAAACTGCCAGAGTCCTGCAAAATTACCTCCAGCAGGCCACAAATGTGCATGTGTCCACCCAAACAGTCAGAAACAGACTTCATGAGGCTGGTATGAGGGCCTGACATCCACTGGTGGGGGTTGGGCTTACAGCCCAACACCTTGAAGGAAGTTTGGCATTTGCCAGAGAACACCAAGACTGGTAAATTTGCCACTGACGCCCTGTGCTCTTCACAGATGAAAGCAGGTTCACATTGAGCACATGTGACAGACGTGACAGAGTCTGGAGACGCTGTGGAGAATGTTCTGCTGCCTGCAACATCCTCCAGCATGACCAGTTTGGCGGTGGGTCAGTAATGGTGGGGGGTGGCATTTCTTTGGGGGCCACACAGCCTCCATGTGCTTGCCAGAGGTAGCCTGACTGCCATTAGGTACCGAGATGAGAACCTCAGACCCCTTGTGAGACCATATGCTGGTGCGGTTGGCCCTGGGTTCCTCCTAATGGAAGACAACACTAGACCTCATGTGGCTGGAGTGTGTCAGCAGTTCCTGCAAGAGGAAGGCACTGATGCTGTGGACTGGCCCACCTGTTCCCCAGACCTGAATCCGATTGAGCACATCTGGGACATCATGTCTCGCTCCATCCACCAACGCCACATTGCACCACAGACTGTCCAGGAGTTGGCGGATGCTTTAGTCCAGGTCTGGGAGGACATCCCTTAGGAGACCATCTGCCACCTCATCAGGAGCATGCCCAGGCATTGTAGGGAGGTCATACATGCACGAGGAGGCCACACACACTAATGAGCCTCATTTTGACTTGTTTTAAGGACATTACATCAAAGCTGGATCAGCCTGTAGTGTGATTTTCCATACTCCATATCCAGACATCCATGGGTTGATAAATTTGATTTCCATTGATCATTTTTGTGTGATTTTGTTGTCAGCACATTCAACTATGTAAAGATATGAAAGTATATCATACGATCAGTTAATTCATTCAGATCTAGGATGTGTTATTTTAGTGTTCCCTTTATTTTTTTGGACCAAAAGAGTGACCGAGAGTACACGACTAGTGTAGGCGCTTGGACGATAAAATGCAGGAGAGCAGCAGGTAAAATAACTAGGTAGGTTTATTCGGCAGTGATACAACGCATTTCGTTGCGCAGCTTCATCAGTGTGTGTATATATATATATATATATATATATATATATATATTTGTTTCATTTACGTTTACATTTTTTTTTTTCTTTTTTTTTTTTTTTACAATTTGTAAATATTTTTCAATATGGTTAGGATGGACATGCTTAACCCCTCAAGGACGAAGCCCATTTTGACCTTAAGGACCAGGCCAATTTTCATTTCTGCAGTTTCGTTTTCCCTCCTCTCCTTCTAAAAAAAATCATAATTTATTGCACCTACAGACCCATATGAGGGCTTGTTTTAAATCCTTTAATAACAAAATCTACTGCAAAACAAAAACATACATATTTGTGGGGTGAAATTGAAAAAAAAAATGCAATTTTGTAACTTTTGGAGGTTTCCGTTTCTACACAGTGCAATTTTCGGTAAAAATGACATCTTATTCTGTAGGTTTTATATTATTTTACTACTTTAAAAAAAATTATAACTACATGCACCAAAATTAGTAGTCTTAAAATTTTAATTTTTTTTCCCCACATACGGGGTTTTATGAGGGTTAATGTTTTGCACCATGGTCTGTCGTTTTTATTGGTACCATTTTTGTTTTGATGGGATTTTTTGATCACTTTTTATTTATTTTTTATGATATATGAAGTGAGCAAAAATGCAATTTTGGACCTTGGTATTTTTACGTGTACCCCATCGACCGTGCGGTTTAGCTAACCTTATATTTAAATAGTTCGTACATTTATGCACGCTGCGGTACCACATATGATTTTTTATTTTTTTTAATTATATTTTATAAAAATAAAAAAATTTGGAAAATAGGGGGTGATTCAGACTAAGAGCAGCAGAAGACCGATCGGACGGCATGGAGGCAGATAAGGGCCCTCCCGCTGTCCACTCAGCAGATCGGGACCCGTGGATGTCCCGATCAGCTCCACTGAGCTACCGACACCGTTATTGCGGTGTCTAAAGGGTTAATGCCGGGCATTGGCATAATCGGCAGTGCCCAGCATTAACCGTGGATCCTGGCTGCCCATGGCAACCGGGACCCACCGGGTTTAAAATTACTACGTTTTTACAGAAGCAAATTAGACACCTTTTGTAATATGTTTGTTTTACAATTTTCTAGTAGTTTATCAAGAAAACAGCTCATCAGAATCCCACCACTAGGGGTCCCCATAACTACTGGGTCACTAACCAGGCCTGCAGCAGCCGCAGGCTTGTTTATGAGTCATGGACAAGAGATGACTCATGGACAAGGCTGCATGAGCAGGTGCACCAATTAAATCCCCCACAAGGTAGGGCCACCCCCTTCCCCTCATAGGATTTATAACCCTGTTAGCTAATGAAAAGATGTAAAATGAAATGTAAAATAAAGGGCATTCACAAAGAAGCTACTAAACTGCCTTGCAGTAACACTCAAGAAATTGCCTCCGAAAGAGCTTCCTGGAACTATCACCTGAAATGTGGGTAAATTTACACATATGACAGTCATTTCTGAAATTGAGCCAAATTTATAGCCTGACTTGCGCCTTTTGTAAATTTATACAGTGAGTTAAAAAGCCACCATGAAAAAATGAGTAAAAAATACACATAACATAGCCATTATTCATAAATACCTCCTCATATTGAGGGACATTTATCGATGTTTGCTTATGTATTTTTTTTTTTTTTCCCTAATTTTTTTTTTGCTTATGTGTGATTTATTTATCAACTGGTTTCAGCCTGTTGATAATTTTCTTTCACTAAAGCAATTTTTTCTTTTTTTACTTTGGTACTAGCTTTTTCTGCTCCATGTTTGAGCTGGAGTAAATTTAGTCAATTTTTAACCCTGTTGCGACTTCTTTTTGCGCAGTTGCAACTGTTGCAGTTAATAAATACCTGACTACCCGTAGTCCATTTTAAAATTATTACTACACAGTTAATTTTTGGAAAACTTGCTTTTCTCGCTTTCCAGACAATTATAGTAAAAAAAACCTGACTAAACCCATTGATAAATGTCCATAAATGTTCGGAAATACCTCCTCCTATTTTCTCCTCCCCCTCTAATAGCCATAACACTTTCAATTATACCACCTGTAGACCAATGAGGGCTTGTTTTTGCACCACTTACTGTACTTTGTAATAACATTACTCATTTTACCACAAAATCTATGGTGAAACAAAAAAAAAAATATTTGCGGCAGAACTAAAAAGAAATCTGTATCTGCGCCAGAATTTGCACCAAAATTTCAAAAACTTGTCCAACTCTCCATTTTACTTGAAAACTCGAAAAAATGGGGTGTGGCAGACCCTTCTCCCTACATTTTTCATGTTTTACACATGCTCTGATCTCAGCTCAAATCCAATACATTTTCTGTGGAAACCTTAGTAATTATGTTGTGTTTTCGTGAAAATGCTGGAGACACGCCCCCTTTTTAGCGATCACACACCCTTTCCCCCTACGGCCACACTGGAAAAAATCATAACTACAAAAAAATGTATACGTTTAAAAATGTCCTATACTGACCCCTATTTTCTTACTTTCCGCATATGGGCTTGTATGAGGGCCGTGATTTTGCGCCGTGATCTGAAGTTTTTATCGGTTTTTATGCGGTCTTTTTGATCGCTTTTTCCACATTTTTTATGGTATAAAGTGACCAAAAATACGCTATTTTTGACTTTGGAATTTTTTTACGTGTACGCCATTGACCGTGCGGTTTAATTAACAGTATATTTTGATAGTTTTATTAGGGAAGGGGTTAAATCAGTTATTAACTTTATTTTCCCTTTTTTGCAATGTTATAGCCCCCATAGGGGACTATAACATTGCACACACTGATTTCCTACACTGATCACTGCCATGCAATAGCATGGCATTGATCAGTGTTATTGCTACTCGACTTCTCCTGCCTGGATCTCAGGCACGGAGCAGTCATTTGACGATCGGACGTGCAAGAGGCAGGTAGGGATCCTCCTTGCGCCCTGCAAGCTGTTCTGGACACCACAGTGAAATTTCACCATGGCGGCCCCGAACAGCACCACTGAGCTGCTGGGAATCTTTCACTTTCACTTCAGACGCAACAATCAACTTTGATTGCCGCGTCTGAAGGGTTAATACAAGGCATCACCGCTATCTGGTCATTCAATGCCGCCGGGACCAACCCGATATGACACGGGGTCACCGCGTGACCCTGCATTATATCGCGGGAGATGGCGCAGGACGTAAATATACATCCGGCGTTGTTAAGGAGTTAAAAAAAAAAAGAAAGAAGAAAAACAAAAAAAGGAAAAGGGAGTGATTCAAAAACTTTTATTAGCAGAGGGGCTTATTCACATTCACTTTTTTTTTTACATTTTGTTTACTGTTTTATAGTCCTAATAGAGGACTATAACATGCAATCTTTAGATTGCATACACTGAACAATGCTGTCCCATAGTCCGGCATTAGCCATAGGTCCTGGCTACTAATAGCAACCGGGACCCATGGGTATGAAGCTCACGCAACTCCTGAGCATATACCTGGAGCAGGACTGAGGCGTACATGTACACAAAATGGCCCCAAGAAGTTGGCCCAATTTAAAGGAGTACTCCACAGCAGGAAAACTTATCCCCTATCAAAAGGATAGAGGAAAGTTTTAGGACACAGGGGGTCTGACCACTGAGAACCCCAGAAAGTGGGTGAGTCAACTCCTGCATGAAGCGGTAGCCGACATGCCCTCTCCATGTATCTCTAAGGGAGAGCCAGAGATATCCAAATCTCCTGCTCTCCCATAGAGATACATGGAGAAGGTGTGTCGGCCGCTTCATGCAGGAGTAGACACACCCCCTGCCTGGGAACAGCCGGGGTGCCATGCAGATCGCAGTGAGTCAAAGCAATCAGACCCCCTGAGACCTAAAACTTATCGCCTATCTTTTGGATAGGGCATAAGTTTTACTGCATTGAAGTACTTTTTTAGTATGTGTCAATGGAGGAGATTTGTCAAAGTCTGTCCAGAGGAAAAGTTGCCGAGTTGCCCATAGCAACCAGATGGCTTATTTACTTTTTGAAAAGGCCTCTGAAAAATGAAACACGCAATCTGATTGGTTGCTATGGGCAACTCAGGTACTTTTCCTCTGGACAGGTTGTGATAAATCTCCCCCAACTGAGCTGGCAAAGGGCTGATATTTCAAGCGCTATTCATTTCAATTTTTATAGTAAAAATTATATATTGTAGATTATATAGTGGGTGATGTACGTGTAAAAACTCTACCAAGTCTAAACATAACTTTTATTTATATTTTCTTCAAATATCTGAAACAAACTTTCTGCGAACTGAAAAAAATAAAAATAAATAAAAAATAAACCTGCCTTATAGCTTGACAGCTTGTGGCTTGACTGCCCTGGAAGTAAAAAATGTACTGTTCCTATCATGATAAAACATTAAACTCTACAACTTCTTCATCCAAAATACAACCTTAGAAAAAGTCCTGATCACTGCAGTCACATTGCTATCAGCTAAAGTAAATTCCTTCGACACCTAGTGACATGTAACCATAAGCCATGAAGTAGTCAGTGGGGTTTATTTACCCTGGAGTAAAGCGCCCAGACTGGAAACGCAATAGCATCAGCTTGTTGGTCACACGTTGAAGCGTTCGTTCTATAAATAAACTGTTACAACTATATTTGGTGGAGCCGGATCTCCCCCTGCCTCCTAAAATAAACCCGCGCGTCTCCTCATGAATGGATCTGTGCTATCTCTAGCTCCAGTGAACTAAAATTAGAAGGAACAGCTTACGTCAATCACGTGCTTATCTGCGTCATCCGCCGGCTCAGTCTGCCCCGCCCCTGGAATAAATGACAATACAGCCCGTGTCAGGATTGGGTCCTGTGACAACACGAAAGTGTCACATGGTCATGTGAGTGATGTTCATTGGAGCTTTTGTACTGGAAATAGTTTTCTGTGTTAGGTCGCCGCCCGTGTGATTTTCTAATGCGCTGTTTGTAAAGCATTGCTCTCGGCTTTCTATTGGGGAGATTTATCAAAACCTGTGCAGAGGAAGAGTGGTGTAGTTGCCCATAGCAACCAATCAGATTGCTCCTTTCATTTTCCACAGGCCTCTTTAGAGGCCTGTGGAAAATGAAAGAAGCAATCTGATTGGTTGCTATGGGCAACTACACCACTCTTCCTCTGCACAGGTTTTGATAAATCTCCCCCTATGACTTTAAATTTAGTGCAGTAATAGTATTGATCTGTTCTTGGTGGGATTTTCTTTACTGACCATACTGAACTGAGACTATTGTTTTCTAAAACAACACATGGAGGCGTCATAGTTTAGGATTGTCTGATGTCATCTGCAGACCCACATGATATGAGAACTTTATTTATTGCGCAAACCAGTTCTACTTTGTTATGACACCTCTTATTTTACCCTAAAATGTGTGGCGCAACCAAACAAATATTGTTTGGAAATTAAAAAGAAAATGCCAATTTTGCAAATTTTAGAGGGTTTTAGTTTTTACGCAGTGCACTTTACTGTACAACTGACGTTTTTTCTTTTTTCTGTGGGTCAATACCAATACCATATTTAGTTTTTTACCAACAATCATTAATTTTTTTATTGCTTTATAATGCCGCTATAGGCATTACATAACACTGTCTCACGCCAGCACTTTTGAAAAGAGTCAGCGCGAGACTGCCTAGCCAGATGTTCCCGGCTTCCACTATACAATACACCTCGCGCACTGCCCACCGCAAAAGAGAAACAGAGCGATCTTGCGTTATCCAGCGAGATCACATTGTCTCTTTACGGAAATGTGCGTTATCAAACGAGACTTCGCAACTCAAAGGGGGAGATTTATCATAACCTATCCAGAGGGAAAATTGCCCAGAAACCCATAGCAACCAATCAGATCACTTCTTTCATTTTTCAGAGGCCTTGTTTAACATAAAAGAGGCAATCTGATTGGTTGCTATGGGCAACTGGGCAACTTTTCACAGGTATTGATAAATCTTCCCCTAAGAGCCCAATTTTGAAACTGCCAGGACAGTTGTATTATTGGAGTCAAGCAGTAAAAGTACTAGAAATCTGCACAAAACTCACACCGGCATACTTTTATCATAATCAACAGTGATTTTTTATAACAAAATCTGCTTGCTTGCCAGCCACCACCTGGAGAGAAAAAGGAAAGGAGCTGGCACCCGGCGGGAGGGAAGTCTCAGTGGGGAGAGAAGACAATAAGCCGCCATCAAGTACCGAATCAGCACCACGGGGGACATGTATGTATGTTGGTGTAGATAGACGTTTTTTGTAGATCATTTTGGTTGGTCTAAATTTGGTGCAATTGCACCAAATTTACCATACTTGTGCAAGCCCCATGATAAATTTCGTTCAAAGTTCTAAATCTCCACACAGTTCTATTTGTACACCTGATCTACACCTCACAGGAAAAGTGGACACAGGAATTTTGTTCTATTGCTTTGAGGCTCGGATTCCATTGATTTTTTTTGTCCAACAGCAAAAACGTAAGAAAAACTATCACAGCTTTTTCCTGCATTTTGGCAGTTTTTCTTGCGTTTTTTTTCTTGCCTTTTTTCTGGTGTGTTGAAACAATAATTTTTGTACCCTGTGGTGATTTTTTCCACTGCCTTCAGGTACCACTCTGTGGGTCAGTTGCAGAGTGCCCGGCCCACAGAGTGTAAGGAGATAAGGAATGATGTATAGCATATACATATACAGGGTGAAGACCATCACTACTCACCTCTGCCAGCTGTATAGTCAGGCCCGTCGCTACAGGACAGGCAAACTAAGCAATTGCTTGGGGCCCCGAGCTGGCCCAGGGCCCCGAGCAGAGCCGGTGCTTGCCCGTCCTGTAGCAACGGGGCAATTCCCTCCATCACTATTAAGGATATCCCTGTGTCCCAAAAGATATTTTCGGGACACAGGGATGCCCCCGTTAACTCTCTGCGGGCCTGCGTTAAGTTTAAAAATGCAGGGGCCGCCGGGCGTGCGCCCATAGCAACGGAGGTGCAGAAGACCGGAGCATCGAGGAGGAGGAAGACGTGCGCTGGCCAGCTTGGTAAGTGACCAGCGGGACGTCATCTTCGGTGTTCTGACCACAACTTCTCCGGTCCCGGGAACTTATGCTATGGCCGGACCGGAGGAGCGGTGGTCGGAGCACTGAAGTGAGGCAGTACACAGGCATACAGTACACTGTATATGGCTGGAGGCTGTATGTCTGTGGGGAACACTGCCAGCCTAATGTGGGGGGAACACTGCCAGCCTAATGTGGGGGAACACTGCCTACCTAATGTGGGGGAACAATGCCAGCCTAATGTGGGGGAACACTGCCAGCCTAATGTAGGGGAACAATGGCTACCTAATGTGGGGTAACACTGCCTACTAAATGTGGGGGAACACTGCCAGCCTAATGTAGGGGAACAATGCCTACCTAATGTGGGGGGAACACACTGCCTACCTAATGTGGGGGGAACACTGCCAGCCTAATGTGAGGGGAACACTGTCTACCTAATGTGGGGGGAACACTGCCAGCCTAATGTGGGGGGAACACTGCCTACCTAATGTGGGGGGAACACTGCCAACCTAATGTGGGGGAACACTGCCAACCTAATGTGGGGGAACACTGCCAGCCTAATGTGGGGGAACACTGCTTACCTAATGTGGGGGGAACTCTGTTACACCTAATGTGGGGGCCTCGTATTTACGCTCGCTCACGTCGCGCTCCCAGAATTCAAGGGACGGCGTTACTACGTCCTGACGCCGGTCCTAGAGCGTGAGCCTCCATGTCCATTTTGCTTGGGGCCCCCAAATTCCTTCAAACGGCCCTGTGTATAGTATACAGCGGTGCATAGTGTACCCATGTATACTATACAGGAGCCCAGCAAGGAAAGCATTAACCCACGCTGCTGCTGAGCAGTTCTGGGTTAAGTCTTTGTTCACTATCCTGTATATACAGCCATCTATAGATGACTGTATATACAGGATACAGTAGGCAGACGTCAACAATTGTAGGCTCCGTGTTACACACTGCAGTATGGGCCCCAGGGTTGAGCGTCAAAAATGTCCTAACCTTTTTTTTTTCTTTTCTTCTCATTTCAGATACGTAAATGTAGAGGACTACGTCAGATTCGGTGGCTGTCCAGCATTTTTTTTTATGTCTATAAAATGGTTAATGAGGGCTGTGGGGAGTGTTTTTCTAAATACATTTTTTTTTTTTTTCAGTGTGTCGTGTTTTTTATAATTGAATTTTCAGGCTTAGTAGTGGAAGCCTTCTTGTAGACTGAGTCCATTACCAAGCTGGAGCTTAGCGTTAGCCACAAATCAGCAAGCGATAACCCCCAATTAGTACCCTGGTACCCACCGCCCCAGGGGTGCCGGGAAGAGCCAGTACCAACCAAGCAGCAACAGCCTGATGTTAACAGGGTGGGCGAGGCCCATTGTTACTGGCCCTCCCCAGCTTAAATAACACCAACCTGTTACCGCCTAGGGCCAGGAAAGCTATTTTTGATGCTCCGGGCCTGTTGGTACCGGCAGTAGGTGCTGGGATAATAATTAGGGGTTAGCGCTAGCTGTTTTTGGTGCTAACGCTAAGCACAGCTTAGTAATGGATTCCGTCTACAAGACGGCTTCCACTACTAAGTCTGAAAATTCAATTATAAAAAACACAACACATTAAAAAAAATTATAAAAAAAACACTCCCCCACAGCCCTGGTTAACCCTTTTATTGACATAAAAAAAACGCTGGTCATCGTCGCAGTCCACCGAATCTGACGTAGTCCTCTGCATTCACGTATTTGAAATGAGAAGAAAAGAAAAACACGAAAAATGTGTTAGTAAATTTTTTGTGCTTTCCTTTTGGGAGAGTGCACATAATGCAGTGTGTTACTAAACAGGAAGCCTCCAGTTGTTGCTAAACTACAACTCCCATCATGGGGACTGTAGTTAACCTCTTAAGGACTCAGGGCGTACCTGTACACCCTGAGCCCGGTCCCGGTGTTTAAAACGGGGTCACACTGTGACCCTGCCTCACACCGGGTCGGTCCCGGCTGCTATTTATAGCCGGGACCCTGGGCTAACAGCACGCGGCACCGATCATGGTGCCGCACGCTATTAACCCTTCAGGCGCGGCGATCAAAGTTGACCGCCGCGTCTGAAAATGAAAGTAAACGCTTCCTGGCAGCTCAGTCGGGCTGATTTGGACATCACAATAAAATTGCGATGTTCCGATCAGCTAGGACGCAAGCGGAGGTCTCCTTACCTGTCTCCGTGGTGTCCGATCGGGGTTTGATTGCTCCAAGCCTGAGCTACAGACTTGAGCAATCGAGCCCCTATCTCGCTGATCCATGCAAAGCTATGGTTTTGCAGGGATCAGCATAAGAGATCAGTGTGTGCAGTGCTATAGGTCCCTATGGGAGCTATAGCACTGCAAAAAAAAAAGTTAAAAAAAAAAGTTAAAAAAGGTCATTTAACCCCTTCCCTAATAAAAGTTTGAATCACCCCCCTTTTCCCATAAAAAAAAAACTGTGTAAATAAAAATAAACATATGTGGTATCGCCGCGTACGGAAATGTCGGAACTATAAAAATATATCGTTAATTAAATCGCACGGTCAATGGCGTACGTGCAAAAAAATTCTAAAGTCCAAAATAGCGTATTTTTGGTCACATTTTATATCATGAAAAAATGTATAAAAGCCATCAAAAAGTTCGATCAATACAAAAATGGTACCGATAAAAACTTCAGAACACGGTGCAAAAAATTAGTCATACCGGCCCGTATGCGGAAAAAAGTTGTAGATGAGAATTTTTAACATATAAATTTTCCTGCATGTAGTTATGATTTTTTTTCTAAGTACGACTTACAGAATAAAGATAAGGTGTTATTTTTACCGAAAAAGGCACTGCGTAGAAACGGAAGCCCCCAAAAGTTACAAAATGAAATTTTTTCTTCAATTTTGTTGCACAATTAATTTTTTTTCTGTTTCGCTGTGGATTTTTAGGTAAAATGACTAATGTCATTGCAAAGTAGAATTGGTGGCGCAAAAAATAAGCCATCATATGGAATTTTATGTGCAAAATTGAAAGTGTTATGATTTTTAGAAGATGATGAGGAAAAAATTAAAATGCAAAAACGGAAAAACGCTGAGTCCTTAAGGGGTTAAACAACTGAAGTCTCCCTGTTTGGGAACACACTGCCAGAAAGGCTCTGTTCCCATTATGCAAAATAATGAGAACAGAGCCATACTTACCACCCTGGCTTCAGGCCTGGACTGTGCAGCTCCGCCCCCTAATAATTTCATCACTAGGGGGCGGAGTAGTAAAAGTGCAGGGGGTCTCAAAAGTGAGACCCCGTACGATCTGTCCCTCTGCCCTTTGCCTACCATTTTATAGGGGCAACAATTAGCAGAGAGGGGCCTATAACAACTATATTGGGGCCCCCCATGTTCAAGTTGCCCCCATATAGTTTTTGTAGGCCTTTTTTTGTCAATAGTTGCCCCCATATAATTGTAGGCCCCTTTGGCTACACCCCTACAGTGCAGCCGAAGGGGCCTAAAACTATAGTTGTTGAAGGCCCCTACAACAACTATGTGGGGGCAACTTGAACATGGGGGCCTACTCAAACTATATGGGGCCCCATAAAGTTTGAGTAGGACCCTCTTTTAATAGTTGCCCCCATGGGGCCCGGAGCCCTTTGGTTGCACTCTGCCAGTAACTCCCATGCTAGGAACTATGGTGGCATTGTCCCTGCAGTGGGGTAACCAGACCCTTCCCCTGCAGGCTCATTGCACCCCTTGCAACCGGGCCCGCAGGTGAAGGGAAGGCCGCCAATCTATGGGGGCAGTGTAAAGGGGTCTAATAATCTAAGGGGGCAATGTAAGTGGGTCTATTAATAATCTATGGGGATAATGTAAGGGGGACTAATTAACTATGGGGAAATGTAAGGGTGCCTAATTCTATATGGGGACAATTTTTAGGGCATAATACTCTATGGGGGCAACGTTTGAGACCTGCCACTTTATGGGGGCAATGTGAGGGGGCCTGCTACTCTGAGGACAATGTGAGAGCCTTATGCTATATGGGAGTAATGTAAGGGCGCCTAATACTATACAGAGACAGAGGGACCTAATGATGTATGGGGGCAATGTAAGGGGGCCTAGTACTATACAGGGGCACAGAGGGATCCTATACTATATGTGGCAGTGTAATACATATAGAGTGTTTGTACAGAGATGAGGATTTTTCTGTAAGAAGCCAGAAATGTTTGTTTGACAGATTCGGTGAAGACTAGTTGTGATTTGGAGACGTCTTCAAGATGGCCCAGGACATATGGAGAAGAAAGAAAAGGGAATGACTCTAATAAGAAGACACCCCCTGTGAGTATGTGACTGTAATCAATTATATGGTCTGCAGCACCTGTGTACAGCTGGTGATATTCTGTACGGTCACTCTATGGGTAGGGCCACTTTCAGCGCATCCGCAGCATATTTGATGTTGCGGATTTCCTGCTGGCAGTCACAAGTGTACACACAGAGCTACCCGGCCGCAGAAGGGATCATGCTCTGCTGTGACTGCCGGCAGCACATCAGCAGAGTCAAATGCATATGTGCTGTGTGTGACCCTACCCTTAGAGGGGTATTGGTCTTTGTATAGTGGTGTTTGGTCAACAAAAATATAGCAGTGGTAATGGTAGTGGTCATGGTGTGGTGTAATTATTGGTCCCTTGTATAGTGGTGTTATTAATGATACTAGTCTGTGTATAGTGGTTTTTTTTTCTTACAGTATGGTGGTATTATTTAGTCACTGCCAGAGTGATATGTTGTCCTGATGTGGAGATATTATTTTATGTATCTGAGCCCGATACTATGATAAAATCCAGCATGTGCAACAGGAAGAGGAAGGGGGAAAGGGGGGCCCAGACCTTGAGCTGTGTAAGGGGCCCTAAAATTTCTGATGGCAGCCCTGACTCTCAGCATGCCCATATACTGGCAGTTGTAGTTTTGTAACCAGTGAGCCTCCAGCTATTGCAAAATTACAACACCTAGAATGCCCAGACAGCTAAAGGCTGTTCGGGTATGCTAGGAGTTGTAGTTATCCAATAGCTGGAGAAGCACTGGTTGGGAAATACTGATTTACCGTCTTTACAATGACATCACATAGCTTACATGTATAGTTCTTTTATGTATAGAAATATATACAGAGTCGAGAAAGAAAAGGAAACAAAAGGGAACAGAAAACCGGTGCACCCTGTGCCGTTACCTCATGGGGATGAGAGTGAAGTGAATGGGAATAATACTGCTCACCTTGTCGTGTCGCGCTGCGAGCGCAACACCGTTGTAGGCTTTGTACAGAATGATGGTGATCCGCGGCAGCCTGTGTCCTTCCGTTTCTCGAAATAGTCGAGGCGGTTCAGTCAAAATGCGAGTTCTGTGTTCGTGGCAGAGGTCACAGATCAAAAAAATGGATACTTCTCTGGCGCTCGCAGGATCCGTATTGGTGGTCAATCAGGTAAAGACTTCAGGTTTGATAAATAATTCAGCCTTTATTTCTTCATATAAAACAGACAACGCGTTTCGAGGGGTCGCCCCTCTTCCTCAGGTTATGGGTCTGAGGAAGAGGGGCGACCCCTCCAAACGCGTTGTCTGTTTTATATGAAGAAATAAAGACTGATTTCTTTATCAAACCTGAAGTCTTTACCTGATTGACCACCAATACGGATCCTGCGAGCGCCAGAGAAGTATCCATTTTTTTGATCTGTGACCTCTGCCACGAACACAGAACTCGCAATATATACAGAGTGTGACACTCACATTTCTGAAGACAAATCTAGAGAGAGGGAGGAAGGCGCCTCATGTGCGGGATCAGTAGATCTTGTAGGTGGGGGGTAGGGGACGGTAATTCCCAAGCCGCTTACCAAAGTTGGTTGTGCGCCCACACACAACAAGGTAAAGAGCAGAAGAGATGTAGAAGAAGGTCCACTGCAGCCCTCCTGGGTAAGAGTAAAATCAAAACCGAATGACCAGGGAGTCAGGAGTTTGTCTGGCGCAGAGAGGAACCATCAGGCAGCCAAGTAAAATCAATGGATTTATTAGATGCAACGCGTTTCGCTGCGCATGCGCAGCTTCATCAGGCATGACAAGAGAAGGCTGGTAACAGATATATATACCTCCAGAAATTAACCATTAGAGTACTTTTTGAAAGAGTTGTTACATAAAATTACATATCCACATATGAATGTGACAATGTATAAAAAATATATAAATAGATATAAATAAATATACATAGGCAGACAAAAATCACAAAAATAATAATGAAACAATAATGTAAAAGCACAATGGAGTCATATAAACATATGTATATAATATAATTATCGCATGTGGTGTGGATATACCACCACAAGCGACTCAAGCAATCACACCGCTTAGTCACCGGTGCGGCATTCAACAACGCAAGTTGGATATTATTTCAAAAAATATATATAATATAAAGAGATATGGACCTATAAGGTGCTATGTATGTTAATTCAAAGAATAAAAAATTGATTTGTATATCGCTGCATTATTAAATAAAAAATAAATAATAAACAGTGCGGTAAATCAAATCGCAACTGACCAGAAGGTGATGTATGAACACTACTTAGAGAAAGTGAAGAAAATGAACTAGAATAGCTAGTGCGGTATTGAATACAGCACCCGGCGAAAACGCAGGGTGTGAATATTCGTAAAGAGATCCAAATTTACAAACATTAAATAAATAAAAAATACAGAAGTTTCTGTATGCAGAAAGGAAGGGAAGAACAAAAAACAGGAACTTGGATAATAAAACATGAAAAATAAGAAATACACAGTGGGGCGCTCCAGGGTGAACAGCACAGAAGGAACAACAAAAAAAATAGATCAAGATATGATATTTTGGAGATTAATCCATTGGAAGAAATGGAAGGTTTTTAAACCCTAATTTATCAGATTATTTAACTGTATCGATACATTCATTAAAACCTTGAGGGTGCAAAGTATGTAGTTTGTGAATCCAGAAGGATTCACGATTATTTAATCTTTGTATTCTGTTAGGTAAATGAATGGGGATAGTTTCTAGAATAATTAATTTCAAAGTTTCGGTATTTTTTTGATGATGAAGAGTGAAGTGTCGGGACAAACTATGCAACAAAAAACCATGTTTTATGTTCCATCTGTGCTTGTTCATCCTGGAGCGCACCGTTTGTGTGGTGCGGCCAACGTATTGGCGGTCGCAACCACAGGTTAATAGATAGATAGCAAAAGTGGTGTCGCAATTTAGTGAATCTTTTATTTTAAATGTTTGTTGTGTGGAAAAGGAAGAAAAAGTATCAGTTTGGATGATCCATTCACAACAAAGGCAGCGACTTTTTTTTACAAGGGAAACAATATGGTTTAATGGAACAGGTATTCTGTGGTGTAAGATGTTTGGAAAATCTACTGGGGGCTAATAGATTGCTAAGATTTTTGGAACGTCTGTAGGTGACATTAGGAACTGGGGGAATTATTTGGTTTAGAATTTTGTCATTTTGAATAATGGGCCAGTTTTTAGTTAGTATTTTTCTGATATTAGATGCCTCAATATTGAAATTCGTAATAAAGTTATATCTAAAGGGGTTATGAGGCTGATTGGAACTGGATTTTTTGGAAATAGATGTAACCAAATCAGATTGTTTTTTATCCTTCTCCTTCATATATGCCTTGGTTAAGAGTGATTTAGGATATCCCTTCTGTATGAAGCGTTGTTTTAAAACCTCAGCTTGAGAAATAAAATCTGAATCAGAAGTACAATTTCTGCGAATTCGTAAATACTGGCCGAATGGCACCCCTCTTAGCCAGCTTGGATAATGTGCACTGTCGAACTGTAAAAAAAACTATTAATATCAACAGATTTGAAAAAAGTTTTCGTGGAAATAGTGCCATCGACTGTTTTATGGATATCAAGGTCTAAAAATTGGATGGAGTTTTCTGCATAATGCATAGTAAATTTTATGCCCCATGTGTTAGTATTCAACTCATGTACAAAGAGGTCAGCTTCATGTTTGGTACCTACCCAGATCAAGAAGAGGTCGTCTATATAACGACGAAAGAAGAAAACAGACTTAAAATACAGGGACTGTGCCATAACTAGGGACTCGAATCGCCCCATGAACAGATTAGCGTAACTGGGGGCAAATCGAGTCCCCATGGCACAGCCCCTGTTCTGCCGATAGATGGTATGATTGAATTCAAAAACATTATTGAGAAGAATAAATCTAATGGACTCCAGTAAAAATTCTGACTGACTAGGGTTTAGTGAGGGGTCCTCTTGTAGAAAATGTTTAATTGCAGGAACACCTAAATCAGTGGAGATGTTAGAATAGAGGGAGCACACATCCAGGGTAAGGAAACTATAATGAGGGGGTAGGGAAAGGGCATGTAATTCAGAAATGAGCTGAGCTGAATCTCTCAAATAGGATGGTAAATGTAAAACAAAAGGTTGGAGAAATAAATCTATAAAGTGGGAAAGGTTTGCAGTAATCGAACCAATACCAGAAATAATAGGTCGACCAGGGGGATTGGTTAAGCATTTATGTGTCACGATGCCGGCTGGCAGGTAGTGGACCCTCTGTGCCAGAGAGGGATTGGCGTGGACCGTGCTAGTGGACCGGTTCTAAGCCACTACTGGTATTCACCAGAGCCCGCCGCAAAGCGGGATGGTCTTGCTGCGGCGGTAGTGACCAGGTCGTATCCACTAGCAACGGCTCACCTCTCTGGCTGCTGAAGATAGGCGCGGTACAAGGGAGTAGGCAGAAGCAAGGTCGGACGTAGCAGAAGGTCGGGGCAGGCAGCAAGGATCGTAGTCAGGGGCAACGGCAGAAGGTCTGGAAACACTGGCAAGGGACACACAAGGAACGCTTTCACTGGCACTAAGGCAACAAGATCCGGCAAGGGAGTGCAAGGGAAGTGAGGTAATATAGGGAGTGCACAGGTGATAACTCTAATTGGAACCACTGCGCCAATCAGCGGCGCAGTGGCCCTTTAAATCGCAGAGACCCGGCGCGCGCGCGCCCTAGGGAGCGGGGCCGCGCGCGCCGGGACAGAACAGACGGGGAGCGAGTCAGGTAGGAGAGCCGGGGTGCGCATCGCGAGCGGGCGCTACCCGCATCGCGAATCGCATCCCGGCTAGCAGCAGGATCGCAGCGCCCCGGGTCAGAGGACGTGACCGGGGCGCTGCAGCGGAGGAGGTGAAGCGAGCGCTCCGGGGAGGAGCGGGGACCCGGAGCGCTCGGCGTAACAGTACCCCCCCCCTTGGGTCTCCCCCTCTTCTTGGAGCCTGAGAACCTGAGGAGCAGACTTTTGTCAAGGATGTTGTCCTCAGGTTCCCAGGATCTCTCTTCAGGACCACAACCCTCCCAGTCTACTAAAAAAAAATTTTTTCCTCTGACCTTTTTGGCAGCCAAAATCTCCTTGACCGAGAAGACGTCCGAGGAGCCGGAAACAGGAGTGGGAGGAACAGATTTGGGAGAAAAACGGTTGAGGATGAGTGGTTTGAGAAGAGAGACGTGAAAGGCATTAGGGATACGAAGAGAAGGAGGAAGAAGAAGTTTATAAGAGACAGGATTAATTTGACACAGAATTTTGAAAGGACCAAGATAGCGTGGTCCCAACTTGTAGCTAGGGACACGGAAGCGGACATATTTAGCGGAGAGCCATACCTTGTCTCCAGGGGAAAAAACGGGGGGAGCTCTTCTTTTCTTATCCGCGAACCTCTTCATGCGTGAAGAAGCCTGTAAGAGAGAATTTTGGGTCTCTCTCCATATAATGGAAAGGTCACGAGAAATTTCATCCACAGCGGGCAGACCAGAGGGCAAGGGGGTAGGGAGGGGGGGAAGAGGGTGACGGCCGTACACCACGAAAAATGGGGATTTGGAGGAAGATTCAGAGACCCTGAAGTTATACGAGAATTCGGCCCATGGAAGGAGATCTGCCCAGTCATCCTGGCGGGAGGAAACAAAATGTCGCAAATAATCACCCAGGATCTGGTTAATTCTTTCTACTTGTCCATTGGACTGGGGATGATATGCAGAGGAAAAATTTAATTTAATCTTGAGTTGTTTACAGAGAGCTCTCCAGAATTTAGACACGAATTGGACCCCTCTATCCGAGACAATCTGCGTAGGCAACCCGTGAAGACGAAAAATGTGTACAAAAAATTGTTTAGCCAACTGAGGCGCAGAAGGAAGACCAGGAAGAGGAATGAAATGTGCCATTTTGGAGAATCGATCAACGACCACCCAAATAACGGTGTTGCCACGGGAAGGGGGTAAATCAGTAATAAAATCCATACCAATCAGAGACCAAGGCTGTTCGGGGACAGGCAGAGGATGAAGGAAACCAGCGGGCTTCTGGCGAGGAGTCTTATCCCGGGCACAGATAGTGCAGGCTCGCACAAAGTCCCCAACATCCGTCTCCAGAGTTGGCCACCAATAGAAGCGGGAGATGAGTTGCACAGATTTCTTGATGCCCGCATGACCTGCGAGATGGGAGGAGTGACCCCATTTGAGGATTCCGAGGCGTTGGCGTGGAGAAACAAAGGTCTTTCCTGGAGGAGTCTGTCTGATGGAGGCAGGAGAAGTGGAGATCAGGCAGTCAGGTGGAATGATGTGTTGCGGAGGGAGATCAACTTCTGAGGCATCCGAGGAACGAGAGAGAGCATCGGCTCTAATGTTCTTATCGGCAGGACGAAAGTGAATCTCAAAATTAAATCGGGCAAAGAACAGAGACCACCGGGCCTGGCGAGGATTCAGCCGTTGGGCCGACTGGAGGTAGGAGAGGTTCTTGTGGTCGGTGTAGATAATAACAGGAAATCTTGATCCCTCCAGCAGATGCCTCCATTCCTCAAGTGCTAATTTAATGGCTAGAAGTTCTCGATCCCCGATGGAGTAGTTCCTCTCCGCTGGAGAGAAGGTCCTAGAGAAAAAACCACAAGTGACAGCATGCCCGGAAGGATTTTTTTGTAGAAGAACAGCTCCAGCTCCTACTGAGGAGGCATCAACCTCCAATAGGAAGGGTTTGGAAGGGTCAGGTCTGGAGAGCACGGGAGCCGAAGAAAAGGCAGACTTGAGTTGTTTAAAGGAGTCTTCTGCTTGAGGAGGCCAGGACTTGGGATCAGCATTTTTCTTGGTTAAAGCCACGATAGGAGCCACAATGGTAGAAAAATGTGGAATAAATTGCCTGTAATAATTGGCGAACCCCAAAAAGCGTTGGATAGCACGGAGTCCGGAGGGGCGTGGCCAATTTAAGACGGCAGAGAGTTTGTCTGGATCCATCTGTAGTCCCTGGCCAGAGACCAAATATCCTAGAAAAGGAAGAGATTGGCATTCAAACAGACATTTCTCAATTTTGGCATAGAGTTGGTTGTCACGAAGTCTCTGAAGAACCATACGGACATGCCGGCGGTGTTCCTCTAGATTGGCAGAAAAAATTAGGATATCGTCCAGATATACCACAACACAGGAGTATAATAGATCACGAAAAATTTCATTGACAAAGTCTTGGAAGACGGCAGGGGCATTGCACAGTCCAAAGGGCATGACCAGATACTCAAAGTGTCCATCTCTGGTGTTAAATGCCGTTTTCCACTCGTCCCCCTCTCTGATGCGGATGAGGTTATAGGCGCCTCTTAAGTCCAATTTAGTGAAGATGTGGGCACCTTGGAGGCGATCAAAGAGTTCAGAGATGAGGGGTAAGGGGTAGCGGTTCTTAACCGTGATTTTATTAAGACCGCGGTAGTCAATGCAAGGACGTAGGGAGCCATCTTTTTTGGAGACAAAGAAAAATCCGGCTCCGGCAGGAGAGGAGGATTTACGGATAAAGCCCCTTTTTAGATTCTCCTGGACGTATTCGGACATGGCAAGAGTCTCTGGGGCAGAGAGAGGATAAATTCTGCCCCGGGGTGGAGTAGTACCCGGGAGGAGGTCGATAGGGCAATCATAAGGCCTGTGAGGAGGTAGAGTCTCAGCTTGTTTTTTGCAGAAAACATCCGCGAAGTCCATATAGGCCTTGGGGAGACCGGTTACTGGAGGAACCACAGAGTTACGGCAAGGGTTACTGGGAACCGGTTTTAGACAGTTCTTGGAACAAGAGGACCCCCAACTCTTGATCTCCCCAGTGGACCAATCCAGGGTTGGGGAATGAAGTTGAAGCCAGGGAAGTCCAAGGAGAATCTCCGAGGTGCAATTGGGGAGGACCAAAAGTTCAATCCTCTCATGATGAGATCCGATGCTCATAAGAAGGGGCTCCGTGCGGAAACGTATGGTACAGTCCAATCTTTCATTATTTACACAATTGATGTAGAGGGGTCTGGCGAGACTGGTCACTGGGATGTTGAACCTGTTGACGAGAGAGGCCAAAATAAAATTTCCTGCAGAACCAGAGTCCAAGAAGGCCACTGTAGAGAAGGAGAAGGCAGAAGCAGACATCCGCACAGGCACAGTAAGACGTGGAGAAGCGGAGTAGACATCAAGGACTGTCTCACCATTGTGCGGAGTCAGCGTACGTCTTTCCAGGCGGGGAGGACGGATAGGACAATCCCTCAGGAAGTGTTCGGTACTAGCACAGTACAGGCAGAGGTTCTCCATACGGCGTCGTGTCCTCTCTTGAGGTGTCAGGCGAGACCGGTCGACCTGCATAGCCTCCACGGCGGGAGGCACAGGAACAGATTGCAGGGGACCAGAGGAGAGAGGAGCCGAGGAGACGAAACGCCTCGTGCGAACAGAGTCCATATCTTGGCGGAGTTCCTGACGCCTTTCAGAAAAACGCATGTCAATGCGAGTGGCTAGGTGAATAAGTTCATGTAGATTAGCAGGAATTTCTCGTGCGGCCAGAACATCTTTAATGTTGCTGGATAGGCCTTTTTTGAAGGTCGCGCAGAGGGCCTCATTATTCCAGGACAATTCTGAAGCAAGTGTACGGAATTGTACGGCATACTCGCCAACGGAAGAATTACCCTGGACCAGGTTCAACAGGGCAGTCTCAGCAGAAGAGGCTCGGGCAGGTTCCTCAAAGACACTTCGGATTTCCGAGAAGAAGGAGTGTACTGAGGCAGTGACGGGGTCATTGCGGTCCCAGAGCGGTGTGGCCCATGACAGGGCTTTTCCGGACAGAAGACTGACTACGAAAGCCACCTTAGACCTTTCAGTGGGAAACAGGTCCGACATCATCTCCAGATGCAGGGAACATTGGGAAAGGAAGCCACGGCAAAACTTAGAGTCCCCATCAAACTTATCCGGCAAGGATAAGCGTATCCCAGGAGCGGCCACTCGCTGCGGAGGAGGTGCAGGAGCTGGCGGAGGAGATGACTGCTGAAGCTGTGGTAGCAACTGTTGTAGCATAACGGTCAGTTGAGACAGCTGTTGGCCTTGTTGCGCAATCTGTTGTGACTGCTGGGCGACCACCGTGGTGAGGTCAGCGACAACTGGCAGAGGAACTTCAGCGGGATCCATGGCCGGATCTACTGTCACGATGCCGGCTGGCAGGTAGTGGACCCTCTGTGCCAGAGAGGGATTGGCGTGGACCGTGCTAGTGGACCGGTTCTAAGCCACTACTGGTATTCACCAGAGCCCGCCGCAAAGCGGGATGGTCTTGCTGCGGCGGTAGTGACCAGGTCGTATCCACTAGCAACGGCTCACCTCTCTGGCTGCTGAAGATAGGCGCGGTACAAGGGAGTAGGCAGAAGCAAGGTCGGACGTAGCAGAAGGTCGGGGCAGGCAGCAAGGATCGTAGTCAGGGGCAACGGCAGAAGGTCTGGAAACACTGGCAAGGGACACACAAGGAACGCTTTCACTGGCACTAAGGCAACAAGATCCGGCAAGGGAGTGCAAGGGAAGTGAGGTAATATAGGGAGTGCACAGGTGATAACTCTAATTGGAACCACTGCGCCAATCAGCGGCGCAGTGGCCCTTTAAATCGCAGAGACCCGGCGCGCGCGCGCCCTAGGGAGCGGGGCCGCGCGCGCCGGGACAGAACAGACGGGGAGCGAGTCAGGTAGGAGAGCCGGGGTGCGCATCGCGAGCGGGCGCTACCCGCATCGCGAATCGCATCCCGGCTAGCAGCAGGATCGCAGCGCCCCGGGTCAGAGGACGTGACCGGGGCGCTGCAGCGGAGGAGGTGAAGCGAGCGCTCCGGGGAGGAGCGGGGACCCGGAGCGCTCGGCGTAACATTATGTAATTTGGGTAAATAATAAAAAATAGGTAAATTGTAATTTTAAATATTGAGAAATGTGTGCTCCCTTTTATCCAACAATTGATTTTCTACAGCTCCACCTATAAGCAAACAATATTGTGAAAAAATATAGGGAGAAGGGTCATAGGAAAGCGGGGTATAATATTCGAGATCTGATAGGATTCTAAGGGCTTCATTTTTATAATCAGCCCTATTCAAAACAGCGACCCCCCCACCTTTGTCTGCAGGGCGAACAATAATAGATTTATTGTTCTGTATGGATTTAATTGCAATTCTCTCAGCAGAAGTTAGATTATCATTCTCCTTAAAAATAACAGATTTATCACATAAATTTGAAAAATCCTGCATGACCATATGGTAAAAAGTCTCAAGATGGCTGCCACGATTGTGTAAAGGGTAAAATGAAGATTTGGGTTTTACTAGTACATGACGAGCTGGGGTCATGTCAACTGGTGTGGTAACAGGAGTTGGAATGTTACCAATACTAGAATTACAAACTCCCAAATTCGAAATTTGGGGGGTATTAATAGTTTGATGATCGGATCTGTTCTGGATAAAAAAATGACGGCTCAATGTTAATCTACGAATAAAGTCATTTAGATCTAAGAATAACTGAAAGTCATTCGGACGTACAGCAGGACAAAAAGAAAGCCCCTTCGCAAGTAAATTAGTTTCATTTTCGGAAAGTATATAGCTAGATAAATTAAAATTTTTTATATTTTCTTTTTTTGTTATTAATTTTTCTGTCTTTGGGATAGTTGTAGAGGTGGGATGGCGCCAAGAGGACCCCTCACTAAACCCTAGTCAGTCAGAATTTTTACTGGAGTCCATTAGATTTATTCTTCTCAATAATGTTTTTGAATTCAATCATACCATCTATCGGCAGAACAGGGGCTGTGCCATGGGGACTCGATTTGCCCCCAGTTACGCTAATTTGTTCATGGGGCGATTCGAGTCCCTAGTTATGGCACAGTCCCTGTATTTTAAGTCTGTTTTCTTCTTTCGTCGTTATATAGACGACCTCTTCTTGATCTGGGTAGGTACCAAACATGAAGCTGACCTCTTTGTACATGAGTTGAATACTAACACATGGGGCATAAAATTTACTATGCATTATGCAGAAAACTCCATCCAATTTTTAGACCTTGATATCCATAAAACAGTCGATGGCACTATTTCCACGAAAACTTTTTTCAAATCTGTTGATATTAATAGTTTTTTACAGTTCAACAGTGCACATTATCCAAGCTGGCTAAGAGGGGTGCCATTCGGCCAGTATTTACGAATTTGCAGAAATTGTACTTCTGATTCAGATTTTATTTCTCAAGCTGAGGTTTTAAAACAACGCTTCATACAGAAGGGCTATCCTAAATCGCTCTTAACCAAGGCATATATGAAGGTGAAGAATAAAAAACAATCTGATTTGGTTACATCTATTTCCAAAAAATCCAGTTCCAATCAGCCTCATAACCCCTTTAGATATAACTTTATTACGAATTTCAATATTGAGGCATCTAATATCAGAAAAATACTAACTAAAAACTGGCCCATTATTCAAAATGACAAAATTCTAAACCAAATAATTCCCCCAGTTCCTAATGTCACCTACAGACGTTCCAAAAATCTTAGCAATCTATTAGCCCCCAGTAGATTTTCCGAACATCTTACACCACAGAATGCCTGTTCCATTAAACCATATTGTTTCCCTTGTAAAAAAAAAGTCGCTGCCTTTGTTGTGAATGGATCATCCAAACTGATACTTTTTCTTCCTTTTCCACACAGCAAACATTTAAAATAAAAGATTCACTAAATTGCGACACCACTTTTGCTATCTATCTATTAACCTGTGGTTGCGACCGCCAATACGTTGGCCGCACCACACAAACGGTGCGCTCCAGGATGAACAAGCACAGATGGAACATAAAACATGGTTTTTTGTTGCATAGTTTGTCCCGACACTTCACTCTTCATCATCAAAAAAATACCGAAACTTTGAAATTAATTATTCTAGAAACTATCCCCATTCATTTACCTAACAGAATACAAAGATTAAATAATCGTGAATCCTTTTGGATTCACAAACTACATACTTTGCACCCTCAAGGTTTTAATGAATGTATCGATACAGTTAAATAATCTGATAAATTAGGGTTTAAAAACCTTCCATTTCTTCCAATGGATTAATCTCCAAAATATCATATCTTGATCTATTTTTTTCGTTGTTCCTTCTGTGCTGTTCACCCTGGAGCGCCCCACTGTGTATTTCTTATTTTTCATGTTTTATTATCCAAGTTCCTGTTTTTTGTTCTTCCCTTCCTTTCTGCATACAGAAACTTCTGTATTTTTTATTTATTTAATGTTTGTAAATTTGGATCTCTTTACGAATATTCACACCCTGCGTTTTCGCCGGGTGCTGTATTCAATACCGCACTAGCTATTCTAGTTCATTTTCTTCACTTTCTCTAAGTAGTGTTCATACATCACCTTCTGGTCAGTTGCGATTTGATTTACCGCACTGTTTATTATTTATTTTTTATTTAATAATGCAGCGATATAAAAATAATTTTTTTATTCTTTGAATTAACATACATAGCACCTTATAGGTCCATATCTCTTTATATTATATATATTTTTTGAAATAATATCCAACTTGCGTTGTTGAATGCCGCACCGGTGACTAAGCGGTGTGATTGCTTGAGTCGCTTGTGGTGGTATATCCACACCACATGCGATAATTATATTATATACATATGTTTATATGACTCCATTGTGCTTTTACATTATTGTTTCATTATTATTTTTGTGATTTTTGTCTGCCTATGTATATTTATTTATATCTATTTATATATTTTTTATACATTGTCACATTCATATGTGGATATGTAATTTTATGTAACAACTCTTTCAAAAAGTACTCTAATGGTTAATTTCTGGAGGTATATATATCTGTTACCAGCCTTCTCTTGTCATGCCTGATGAAGCTGCGCATGCGCAGCGAAACGCGTTGCATCTAATAAATCCATTGATTTTACTTGGCTGCCTGATGGTTCCTCTCTGCGCCAGACAAACTCCTGACTCCCTGGTCATTCGGTTTTGATTTTATTTCTGAAGACAGGAACTCTTGATCTGTGTGGCAGATGACTCGGACCATACCAGGGAGCGGAGTCTAAGGTGCCGCTGGTTTTCACCAGAGCCCGCCGCAAAGCGGGATGGGCTTGCAGCTGCAGGCGACACCCAGGTCGCTACCCCTGGCATGGCTCGACCACACAGGCGGCTGAGAAGATGCAAGGCACAGGAGGGATGAGGCAACTCGTAGTCTGGATAGCAGTAGGTCAGGGCAGGTGGCACAGTAGCGTAATAAGGACGTAGCAGGAGTTCAGTAGGCAGGCGGCAAGGAGCAAGGTCAAGTCACAAGAGCAGGAGATCGGGTACACTGCAAGGCAATACATTGTACCACTTTCTCTAGGGCACAAGGCAACAAAGATCTGGTAGAGAACTGAGGAGGGTGGAGGAATTTATAAATAAGCCACAGATGGATTAGACTAATGAGCGTACTGGCCCTTTAAATCTTAAAGCTCCGGTGCGCACACACCCTAGGGGACGGGGAAATGCGTGCCGGAGCAGAGAGGCGGAGGCAGAGGCAGGAGAAACACCCGGAGAGTGACGGACTGGGGCTCGCATGCGGGTGCGTCCTGTGATGCGAGTCTCAGCCCCGTTGGCAGCAGAAGGTAAGGGGACCATGCGTTCATGGCCAGCGCGTGAGGCCGAAGTGCATAGCGTAACACAGAGGAACTATGCATGTATAATAAACATTGTGATCTCATTGTGTTAACCTCTTTCATTTATAATTTCAAGGACTTAGGATGCAGGGCGTATGCATACGCCCTGCATCCTAAGTCCTTGAAATTATAAATGAAATTTAATAAAATCATTAAATGAAATGTACAGTATTTCCTAATATGAGTGTGAGTTATATGCTATGGAACACACTATGTAAATAAATAAATACATAAAAAAAAACCACATATACCGTATATACTCGAGTATAAGCCGAGTTTTTCAACAGTATAAGCCGCTGGCTTTCCGGGCATGCTGGGAGTTGTAGTTTTGCAACATCTGGAGGTCCGCAGGTTGAAGACCACTGATGAAGGGATTGACAGGCGGTGATGATGAAGGGAGGGGATGATGACGGGGGTCTGAATGATTACATGGGGGGGGATGATGTATTTCCCACCCTAGGCTTATAGTCGAGTCAATAGCTTTTCCTGGGTTTTTGGGTTATACCCGAATATATACGGTGTGTGTGTATATATATATACATATATATATATATATATATATATATATATATATATATATATAGTCATGGCCGTAAATCTTGGCACCCCTGAAATTTTTCTAGAAAATTAAGTATTTCTCACAGAAAAGGATTGCAGTGACACATGTTTTGCTATACACATGTTTATTCCTTTTGTGTGTATTGGAATGAAACCAAAAAAGGGAGAAAAAAAACGCAAATATGACATAATGTCACACCAAACTCCAAAAATGAGCAGGAAAGAATTATTGGCACCCTTTCAAAATTGTGGATAAATAAGATTATTTCAAATATGTGATTCTCCTTGAAACTCACCTGGGGCAAGTAACAGGTGTGGGCAATATAAAAATCACACCTGAAAGCAAATAAAAAGGAGAGAAGTTCACTTATTCTTTGCATTGTGTGTCTGTGTGTGCCAAACTAAGCATGGACAACAGAAGGAGGAGAAGAGAACAGTCTAAGGACTTTAGAACCAAAATTGTGGAAAGATATCAACAATCTCAAGGTTACAAGTCCATCTCCAGAGATATAGATTTGCCTTTGTCCACAGTGTGCAACATCATCAATGTTACGTTTTGCGCTCCGGCCGCACATGCTGGGTGTGAGCGCATGGTCCCCTTACCTGCTGTAGCTCCAGTCCGTCACTCTCCGGGTGATTCTTCTGCCTCCGCCTCTGCTTCTCTGCTCCGGCGCGCGTGTCCCCGTCCCCTAGGGCACGCGCCGGAGCTTTAAGATTTAAAGGGCCAGTATGCTCATTAGTGTAATCCACCTGTGGCTCATTTATAAATTCTTCCACCCTCCTCAGTTTCCTGATGGATCTTTGTTGCCTTGAGCCTGAGAGAAAGCATTCCTGTTATTGCCTTGCCGTGTATCTGATCTCTTGCTTTGCGACTCGACCTTGCTCCTCTGGCGCCTGCCTACTGATCTCCTGCTACATCTAGACTATGCTACTGTGCTGCCTGCCCTGCCCTTCTGCTATCCAGACTACGAGCTGCCTTATCCCTCCTGTGCCTCGCATCTCCTCAGCCACCTGTGTGGTCAAGCCGTGCCAGGGGTAGCGACCTGGGTATCACCTGCAGCAGCAAGTCCATCTGGGCTCTGGTGAAAACCAGCGGGACCTTAGACTCCGCTCCCTGGTACGGTCCGAGTCATCTGCCACACAGGTCCAGCGGATCCACCGGGGTTCCTGTCTTCAGAAACGTGAGTGTTACAATAAGATCCGGCTATGGATCCCACTGAGGTACACCTGCCTGGAGTCGCGTATCTTCCCTCCGTTGTGGTATGTCAGTCGCTGCAGTTGGCCAGACAAACGCAGCAATTTTCTCAACTTTCAGCCATGATGCAGCAGCTTTTGGCCTTGCAACAGCAGCAGGTACCACAATCTGGCCCACTCCCACCTCCAGCTCCTGCAGTGTCTTCTGGCTCCCAGCTGTGCCTGCCTTTGCCTTCCAAGTATGATGGGGATTCCAAGTCGTGCATGCACTTGGAGCTCATGTCTGAACTGTTTCTGACTGAACGTAGTAAGGTGGCCTTTGTCATTAGTCTACTGTCCGGAAAAGCCCTGGCTTGGCTACACCCCTTTGGGACCGTGGTGATCCAGTATCCTCCAATTTGTCGGCTTTCTTGGCCAAAATTCGCAGTGTCTTTGAGGAACCCGCACGTGCCTTTTCAGCTGAGATTGCATTGCTGAACCTCTGTCAAGGGAATTCTACTGTTGGTGACTACGCGGTTCAATTCCACATTCTAGCCTCTGAACTTGCCTGGAATGATGAGGCCTTGTGTGTCACATTCAAAAAAGGGCTGTCAAGCAAGATTAAAGATGCCCTTGCAGCACGTAATCCTCCATCTTCTTTGACAGAACTTATCAACTTGGCCACACGCATTGATGTGCGTTTTGCTGAGAGACAGGAGGAATTGCTCTTTGAGAGGATATCTGCCAGCCTGACGCCCGTGTTTTAACGTACACATCTTCAGTTTCCTGCGCCTCTTGCAGAAGAAGTTATACAAGGAGATCGGTCTTGTCTTACGCAACAGGAGTGATCACGATGACGCAATGAGAATTTGTGCTTGTATTGTGCTATCCCGAAGCACTTTCTCAAGGACTGTACAGCCCGCACCTAGGGTACACGGGAGAGGCATCCCTGGGTGTGAATACTACCTCTCCACCCTTAACTATTCCTGTACAAATCTTCGCTTCAGCCAAGTCTTCCTTCAGCGCTACAACATTTTTAGATTTTGGATCAGCAGGTGACTTTATTAATGAGGCTTTAGTCCACAGGTATCATCTTCCCCTTACTCGGCTTGCCAAGCCCTTGTTCATCTCCTCTGTTAATGGACAAAACATGGACTGTAAGGTTCACTTCCGTACTGAATCTCTCGTCATGCAAGTGGAAGTATCGCATGAAGAAAAGATTGAATTCTATGTTCTGCCATACATTCCCCGCAACTGGATTGGAGAACTGGAGAAATAATTTGCTGGGGAAAATCCTGTGAAAATTTATGCCTCCAACCTGTTCTGTGTGAAGTTGTTTCTCGTCTTCCTCCTTTACCTGGCCTGCCACCACCTTACCAAGATTTCTCTAACCTTTTCTGCAAGAAACAGGCTGAGTCTCTGCCTCCACATCGTCCTTATGACTGCCCTATTGATCTTCTGCCTGGTACCACTCCTCCTCGTGGAAGGATATACCCTCTATCAGTTCCTGAGACCAAAGCCATGGCTGAGTATATCCAGGAGAATCTCCAAAAAGGATTTATCCGTAAGTCCTCTTTTCCTGCTGGAGCAGGTTTCTTCTTTGTAGGGAAGAAGGATGGCTCACTCTGTCCATGCATTGACTACAGGGGACTTTACAAAATCATGGTCAAGAACCGTTACCATCTACCTCTTATCTCAGAACTTTTTGACCGTCTACGTGGTGCCAAGGTCTTCTCCAAGTTGGACTTTCGCGGTGCGTTTAACCTCATTCGTATCCGCAAGGGAGATGAATGGAGAACGGCCTTCAATACTCGTGACGGACATTTTGAGTATCTTGTAATGCCTTTTGGTCTCTGCAATGCTCCAGCTGTTTTTCAAGAGTTTGTCAATTACATCTTCCGTGATCTTCTCTACACCTGTGTTGTCGTATACCTAGATGACATCCTGATCTTCTCTTCCAACCTAGAGGAGCATCATACTCATGTTTGTCTGGTTCTTCAGCGACTACGGAAGGATCATCTCTATGCCAGACTGGAGAAATGCCTATTCGAGAAAACTAGTCTTCCGTTTCTTGGCTACATTGTCTCTCATCAGGGCCTGCAGATGGATCCAGCTAAGTTGTCTGCAGTATTGGATTGGCCTCATCCTTCGGGCCTACGTGCTATTCAACACTTTCTGGGATTCGCTAACTATTATCTTAACTTACTATTAAGTTTATCCCTCATTTTTCATCCTTGGTTGCTCCTATTGTGGCTCTCACTAAGAAGGCATCTAATCCTAAATCTTGGCCTCAAGAGGCTGAAGAGGTCTTCTCCTGTTTAAAGTCTGTTGTCAGAGTCCGGACTAGCGGCTGGTGAAGACACTGGAGGTGGATCCTCTGTGCCAGAGAGGCGATGACGCGGGCCGTACTGGGGAATCGGTTCTAAGCAGTTACTGGTGTTCACCAGAGCCCGCTGCAAAGCAGGATGGACTTGCTGCGGCAGTAACTACCAGGTCGTGTTCCCCAGTAGCGACTCGACCTCTCTGGCAGCTTAGACTGGCGCGGTACACAAGGACTAGACAGAGGCGAGGTCAGACGTAGCAGAAGGTCAGGGCAGGCAGTGAGGTTCGTAGTCAGGGGCAACAGCAGAAGGTCTGGGTACACAGGCTTGGAACACACTATAACGCTTTCTCAGGGCACAAGGCAACAAGATCCGGCAAGGAGTGGAAGGGGAAGTGGGTATTTATATGTTAGGGAGTGACTGGGCCAGGCACCAATTAGTGGTGCACTGGCCCTTTAAATTGTAGCAAGCCGCCGCGCTCGCCGGGAGGAAGCAGACGTGGGCGAGAGGTGAGTGACCAGGGAGCGGGGACCAGGGAGCAGCACTCACGGTCAGCAACGCCGACCGGAGCGCTGCAGACAGAAGCACGCTGTGAGCGCTCCGGGGAGGCAGCGGGACCCCGGAGCGCTCGGCGTGACAGTACCCCCCCCCCTTGGGTCTCCCCCAGAGGATATTGTCCTCTGGCTCCCAAGACCTCTCTTCGGGACCACAATTCTCCCAATCAACAAGAAATTTTTTTTTTTACCTCTGACAACCTTTGAAGCGAGGATTTCTTTAACCAAGAAGACGTCAGAGGAACCCGAAACAGGAGCAGGAACGGTGACCTTGGGGGAAAAGCGGTTAAGAATGAGAGGCTTGAGAAGGGAAACATGAAAGGAGTTAGGAATACGAAGAGAAGGAGGAAGATGGAGCTTGTAAGAGACAGAGTTGATTTGACTTTTGACCCTAGGAAAGGAAGACAGGTACGTTCAAAGAGGCATTTTTCTATCTTGGCGTAGAGATGGTTAACACGGAGGCGCTGGAGCACTTGACAAACATGGAGGCGGTGTTCCTCTAGGTTGGAGGAGAAGATTAGAATGTCATCGAGATCAAGCTTAGTAAAAAGCTTTGCTCCGCGCAGCCGGTCAAAGAGTTCCGAGATGAGAGGCAGAGGGTAGCGGTTCTTTATGGTGATTTTATTGAGGCCACGGTAGTCAATACAAGGGTGTAGAGACCCGTCCTTCTTGGCAACAAAGAAGAATCCTGCTCCAGCAGGAGAAGAAGACTTCCTGATGAAACCTTTTTTGAGATTCTCCTGAATATACTCCGTCATGGCCTCAGTTTCTGGAGCGGAGAGAGGGTAAATCCTGCCACGAGGCGGTGTGGTTCCAGGGAGCAAGTCAATAGGGCAGTCGTAGGGCCTATGTGGTGGTAAGACCTCTTCCTGTTTCTTGCAAAAGACATCAGAAAAGTCTTGATAGGCCTTTGGAAGGACGAGCAATGGAGGAGCAATGGAGACTTGGCTGGTGGGTAGCAACTTAAGGCAGCGTGTGTGGCAGGAAGAGCCCCAGGATTTAATGTCCCCATTGGTCTAGTTCAGGGTAGGAGAATGCCGCTGGAGCCAGGGTAAGCCAAGAAGGATGTCAGAGGTGCAGTTAGGCAGGACAAATAACTCAATCATTTCTTGATGGAGAACCCCCACGGTCATGCGTAGTGGGGCCGTGCGGTAACACACGGTGGAATTCAGTTGTTGTCCGTTAACTGAGGAAATGAAGAAGGGCTTGATGAGACGGATAACAGGGATGTTAAATCGGTTGATGAAGGAGGCTTTAATGAAGTTTCCTGCTGAACCAGAGTCCAAGAATGCCTCCGCAGAGAAGGAGGCTTTATCAGCTGAAGAAATCCACACTGGAATTGTCAGGCGTGGAGAGGAGGAATTAACACCCAGTGACACCTCTCCCACGTTCACTAGGTGCGAGCGTTTCCCTGATGCTGAGGACGAAGAGGACAATCCTTTAGGAAATGTTCAGAGCTCGCACAGTATAGGCATAAGTTCTCGTTCCTCTGGCGAGTCCTCTCTTGCTGGGTCAGACGAGACCACTTGCATGGCCTCCTCAGCGGGAGGCACGGAAAGAGACTGCAAAGGATGCTGGAAGAGAGGAGCCAGGCGTGGGTATCGCCTGGTGCGAACGAGATCTTTCTCCTGGCGGAGCTCCTGACGTCTCTCAATGTAGTGCATATCAATGCAGGTAGCCAGGTGGATGAGTTCAGTCAGGGAGGAGGGTATCTCTCATGCGGCCAGACAGTCCTTAATATGGCTGGATAAACCTTTTTTAAAGGTCGCGCAGAGAGCCTCATTGTTCCATGCCAACTCAGAGGCCAAAGTACGGAATTGTATGGCGTATTCGCCCACAGTAAAGTCTCCTTGGACATGGTTCAGCAAGGCAGTTTCCGCGGATGAGGCACGGGCAGGTTCCTCAAAGACACTACGGACTTCAGAAAAGAAGGACTGGACAGAGGCAGTGGCTGGATCGTTGCGGTCCCAGAGTGGCGTGGCCCAGGCCAAGGCCTTCACAGAAAGTAAACTGACGACGAACGCCATCTCTAAGTGCAGGGAACATTGGGACAGGAATCCCTGGCACTTTTTAGAGTCCACGTCAAACTTATCTGGGAGAGACAGGCGGACTCTAGCAGAGGTATCAGCGGCTCGGAGAGGAGGAGATGCTGGAGCAGGCGGTTGAGGCTGTGGAGGCAGAAGCTGTTGTATCATGGCGGTCAACTGCGACAGCTGTTGTCCTTTTTGAGCAATCTGCTGGGACTGCTGGGCAACCACGGAGGTGAGGTCAGCGAGGCTTGGCAGCGGCACCTCAGCGGAATCCATGGCCGGATCTACTGTCAGGGTCCGGACTAGCGGCTGGTGAGGACACTGGAGTTGGATACTCTGTGCCAGAGAGGCGATGACGCGGGCCGTACTGGGGAATCGGTTCTAAGCAGTTACTGGTGTTCACCAGAGCCCGCCGCAAAGCAGGATGGACTTGCTGCGGCAGTAACTACCAGGTCGTGTTCCCCAGTAGCGACTCGACCTCTCTGGCAGCTGAGACTGGCACGGTACACAAGGACTAGACAGAGGCGAGGTCAGATGTAGCAGAAGGTCAGGGCAGGCAGCGAGGTTCGTAGTCAGGGGAAACAGCATGAGGTCTGGGTACACAGGCTTGGAACACACTATAACGCTTTCTCAGGGCCCAAGGCAACAAGATCCGACAAGGAGAGGAAGGGGAAGTGGGTATTTATATGTTAGGGAGTGATTGGGCCAGGCACCAATTAGTGGTGCACTGGCCCTTTAAATTGTAGCAAGCCGGTGCGCGCGCGTGCCGAGAGGAAGCAGACGGGGGCGAGAGGTGAGTGACATGGGGCGCGATCCGAGGGCGGGCACGACCTGTGCCTCGGATCGCGTCCCCTCCGGGGACCAGGGAGCAGCGCTCGCGGTCAGCAATGCTGACCGGTGCGCTGCAGACAGAAGCACGCCGTGAGCGCTCCGGGGAGGCAGCGGGACCCGGAGCGCTCGGCATGACAGTGGAGAGGGTTCAAAGACGGGCAACCAGAGTAATACGGGGAATGGGAGGTCTACAGTACTCAGAAAGATTAGCAGAATTTGAGTTATTTAGTTTAGAAAAAGAAGGCTTTGGGTAGACCTAATAACTATGTATAAATATATTGGGGGCATCCTTGGGGGCACAGACTGGGTTCTTTATTGTAAGAGCAGTGAGACTGTGGAATTCTCTGTCTGAGGAGGTTGTCATGGTGAACTCTGTAAAAGAGTTCAAAAGGGGGTCTGGATGCATTTTTGGAGAATAACATCGCTGGTGATGGATACTGGATTTATAGGGACAGAACGTTGATCCAGGGATTTAGTCTGACTGCCATATTTGGAGTCGGGAAGGAATTTTTAACCCTAGTATGAGTTTTTTTTTGCCTTCCTCTGGATCAACTCAGTAGGGACTCATTAGGGTTATATGTTGAACTTGATGGACTGGTCTTTTTTCAACCTTACTATGTTACTACTATGTTAGTATGTTACTATTAACCCTTTAGACATGGCGTTCAAAGTTGAACGCTGCGTCTAAAGTG
Source organism: Hyla sarda (assembly GCF_029499605.1). Lineage (NCBI taxonomy): Eukaryota > Metazoa > Chordata > Amphibia > Anura > Hylidae > Hyla > Hyla sarda. Next base: position 118,709,563 of record NC_079193.1, on the reverse strand, counting down.
AAAGTAAAACACTGCCGGTTAGCACAAGGTGCTGTTCGGGATGTCCGCGGTGAAATCGCAGCATCCCGAACAGCTGTAAATACAGCAGGACCTTCCTTCCCTTCCTCCATGCTATCCAGTTACCAAATGGCTGCTCAGTGCCTGAGATCCAGGCATGAGCAGTCAAGCGGCAGAATCATTGATCAATGGTTTCCTATGAGAAACCATTGATCAATGAAAAAGATAAGTGTGTGCAGTGTTGTAGCCCCCTATGGGAGCTATAACATTGCATAAAAAAGTGAAAAAATAAAAAGTGAATAAAGATCATTTAAGCCTTTCTCTAATAAGTTTGAATTACCCCCTTTTCCCAATAAAAAAAAAAACTGTAAATAAAAATAAACATATGTTGCATCGCCGTGTGCGGAAATGTCCAAATTATAAAAATATATTGTTAATTAAACCGCGAGGTTAATGGCGTAAGTGCAAAAAATTCCAAAGTCCATATTTGCATATTGTTGGTCACTTTTTATATCATAAAAAGTTATCAAAAAGTCTGATCAATACATAAATGGTACCGCTAAAAACGTCAGATCATGGCGCAAAAAATGAGCCCTCATACCACCCCATACGCAGAAACATTAAAAAGTCATAGGGGTCAGAAAATGACAATTTTAAACGTATACATTTTCCTGCATAAAGATAAGGTGTCATTTTTACCGGAAAATGTACTGCGTAGAAACAGAAGCCCCCAAAGTTACAAAATGGCATTTTTTCTTCAATTTTGTCGCACAATGATTTTTTTTTCTATTTCACTGTTGATTTTTGGGTAAAATGACTGTCATTATAAAGTAGAACTGGTGGCGCAAAAAAAATAAGCCATCATATGGATTTTTAGCTGCAAAATTGAAAGGGTTATGATTTTTAAAAGGTAAGGAGGAAAAAACAAGAGGGCAAAAACTGGAAAACCCTCCATCCCCAAGGGGATAAGGCTCAGTTATGGCAACATACGGTAACCAATGGTAACTTTAACTAACAACTTCATTTATGCACTTGCTGTTTTTTAGGCTTATTCCCACTAAAATAAAGCGGCATAAACAATCCCTGGTAGACGTTAGGAGGTATCAGAAACGAAGGGGCATTTTCCAGGAGTTCCAAAAATTATCCCTTTTTGGAAATAGCAAGAGCATTTTAGTCTGCCAAGCATAGAAGTTAGCATATATTTCTCCAGGCATTCAAAAAATGACCCCTTTTGGGAGTAGCCAGAGCTTTTTAGCCTGTCAAGCAAAGAAGATGGTAAAGATTTCTCCAGCCATTCAAAAATTATCCCTTTTGGGGGTAGCTACAGAATTGTCAGATTGTCATTAGCCTGCATACAGCAGGAGGTGGCAGACTGGTGTTACTGACACCAGCCAGCGGACAGCAGAAGGTGCCGAACTGGTGTTACTGGCAACCGCCAGCGAACAGGAGGTGGCGGACTGGTATTAGTGACATCAGCCAGTGGACAGCAGGAGGTGGCGTACTGGTGTTACTGGCATCAGCCAACAGGAGGTGGCGGACTGGTGTTACTGGCATCAGCCAGTGGACATCAGGTGGTGGGGGACTGGTGCTGCTGCAATCAGCCAGTGGACAGCAAAAGGAGGCAGACTGGTGTTGTTGGCATAATCCAAGGGACAGCAGTAGGTGGAGGACTGTCATTGGCCAGTGTGCAGCAGGAGGTGAACGGTTTGTTGTTGCTAATAGTAGCTAGCAGTGGTCGTAGTACAGAGTAATCAGTGTCATTTGGCACAGATCTTTTTTCGAATTTCGCCGACCCAGTCCTGGCTGGAACTAAAAAAAAAATGTTTTTCAAAGGTTTTTTCCAAAGGTTTTCACATAAAATGTGGTGGATTTGAGCTGAGGAAAACCCTACAGATCAGAGCATGTGTAAAAAAAAGCGAAGTGTAGGGAAAGTTGAAAATGTAGGGAAACTTTAGTAAATACTATGGAAAAAAAATTGTAGGGAATTAAACCCCACAAAGAAACCTACACTCCACTCTTAGTAAATAAGGGCCAATGTGTGCATATTCATATTTGGGGACATTTATCATCGTTGCTTTGGTAAGAAAGTTCTGTAGGCATTTTATTCTTGCTTTTGGTTTTGCTTATGTATGACATATTTATTATACTATCATAGTAGGTTGATAAATTTGGCTTACATAAGCAAAAACCAATAAATCACTTTTGAATACCATTTTTTTAGCACACATAAGCAAAAACCAATAAATGACTTCAGAACAAAAATTTGCAGCTGTGAAAAAAATTAGAGAGAGAGAGAGAGAGACGCTATTTAGGCTGGGGAGGGCCAGTGACAATGGTCCTTGCCCACCCTGGTAACGTCAGGCTGTTGCAGATTGGTTGGTATTTGGCTAAAAATAGGGGGAATCTTATCTTTTTTTTTTTTTTTTTTGCATAATTAAATATTTTAAAAAAATGCATAGGGTTCCCCCTATTTTTATTTTCAGCCAAATACCAACCAAGCAACAACAGCCTGACATTACCTGGGTGGGCGAGGACCATTGTTACTGGCCCTCCCCAGCCTAAATAACGCCAGCCTGTTACCACCTAGGCCCAGGATCGCCATATTTCACGCTCCCGGCCTGTTGGTAACCGGCTCTTCCCGGCACCCCTGTGGCGGTGGGTACCGGGGTAATATTTGGGGGTTAGCGCTAGCTGTTTTGGGGGCTAACACTAAGCCCCGGCTTAGTAATGGATTCCGTCTATAAGACAGCTTCCACTACTAAGCCTGTCAAGTAAATATAAAAAAACACCACATTTCAAAAAAATGTATTCCAAAAAACACTCCCCCACAAGCCGTCGTTAACCATTTTATTAACATTAAACCGATTTTTTAAAAAGCTGGTCATCGAAGCAGTCCACCGAATCCAAAGTAGTCCACAGGATACACAGATCTGAAATGAGAAAAAAAAATAGGCTAATACATTTATTGTCACCCATGCATGACTACAACTCCTAACATGCCCTTACAGTAAGGAGATGCTGGGAGTTATAGTGGGAGAGGGGGTTGTAACATGCACCATATGACTACAACTCCCAGCATATCCTTACTGTAAGGACATGCTGGGAGTTGTAGTTGTGCGGCAGGGGGCAGGTGACAGGCTTGTCACCCGCCCCCCTACAACTCCCAGCATCTCCTTACTGTAAGGGCATTGTTACGCCGAGCGCTCCGGGTCCCCGCTCCTCCCCGGAGCGCTCGCAACATCCTCGCATTTGCAGCGCCCCGGTCAGACCTGCTGACTGGGTGCGCTGCAATATCTCTCTCAGCCGGGATGCGATTCGCGATGCGGGAGGCGCCCACTCGCGATGCGCATCCCGGCTCCCGTACCTGACCCGTTCCTCGTCGGTCTTGTCCCGGCACGCGCGGCCCCGCTCCTTAGGGCGCGTGCGCGCCGGGTCTCTGCAATTTAAAGGGCCACTGCGCCACTGATTGGCGCAGCAGGCTTAATTAGTGTGTTCACCTGTGCACTCCCTACTTATACCTCACTTCCCCTGCACTCCCTCGCCGGATCTTGTTGCCATTGTGCCAGTGAAAGCGTTTCCTTGTGTGTTCCTAGCCTGTGTTCCAGACCTCCTGCCGTTGCCCCTGACTACGATCCTTGCTGCCTGCCCTGACCTTCTGCTACGTCCGACCTTGCTCTTGTCTACTCCCTTGTACCGCGCCTATCTTCAGCAGTCAGAGAGGTTGAGCCGTTGCTGGTGGATACGACCTGGTTGCTACCGCCGCTGCAAGACCATCCCGCTTTGCGGCAGGCTCTGGTGAATACCAGTAGCAACTTAGAACCGGTCCACCAACACGGTCCACGCCAATCCCTCTCTGGCACAGAGGATCCACCTCCAGCCAGCCGAATCGTGACAGGCATGCTGGGAGTTGTAAGGCGGGGGGGGGGGGGGTGACAAGCCTGTCACCTGCCCCCTGCCACAAAACTACAACTCCCAACATGCCCTTACTGTAAGGACATGCTGGGAGTTGTAGTCGTGCCAGCCAGGGAAGCGGGTGCTAATGTGCTCCGCTCCCTGGCTGCAGTGATCAGAGAATCACTGTAATTTCATATTTCCCGTCGGGTCACGTGACACCGGACCCAGCGGGAAATTTGAAGTTACACTAAACTCCGGCGCTGTGGTAAGGAGCCCGGGCTGACATTATAATGCAGCCACCCGGGACTTCCGCAGCCGAGCAGGGAGATGTGCAGAAGCTGTCCCTGCCATCTCTTGGTATGTACCGCAGTGCTGAGGGATGGCAGAGACGGCACCTACACATCTCCCTGCCCGGCTGTGGGAGTCCCGGGCGGCTGCAGAGTTAACAGTTGACGGAGCCCGGGCGGCTGAAGTGTGGCTAGCCCGGGCTCCTTACCACGGCGCAGCAGGATATATGAGGAGTCCAGGAGGCTGCAGACTGATGCCAGCCCGGGCTCCTTTTAACATCTAGCAGAGCCGCGGAGCTTTTCCGCGGGGTCCTGTGATTGGCTGCTCGTTCCTGCCCAATCACGGGACCCAGCAGGATATATGAAATTACAGTAGGGGAAATAGAAACTCTGCGGCGCCGAGGTATGTTAAAAGGAGCCCGGGCTGGCATCAGTCTTCAGCTGCCTGGACTCCTCATATATCCTGCGGCGCCGTGGTAAGGAGCCCGGGCTAGCCTCACTTCTGCGGCCGGGGCTCCGTCAACTGTTATCTCTGCAGCACCTGGTTAGGAGCCCGGGCTGGCCTCACTCTGCAGCCGCCCGGGTTCCTCTGATTCTATCCCCACTACCCTAATATAATGATGGGGATGGGGACACTGCTTTACACAACCCCCCCTTGTCTTCCACCCGCCCGCGCCACACATTGTCCGCCCGCTACAATACTACAACTCCCAGCATGACCTCACTGTATGGACATGCTGGGAGTTGTAGTCTTGCAACAGGTAGCAGACAAGGCGCAGGCGGGTGGGAGACAAGGGGGAATGTCATTATGTTAGGGTAGCGGGGATAGAATCAGACAGAGCCGGGCAGCTGCAGAGTGATGCCAGCCCGGGCTCCTTTGTACAGTTGCAATATATTTCCCGCTGGAGCTGTGATCATGGCTGCCAGCGGGCAGGCTGGCTTACATTTACGCAGTTTTTGAGGGCTTGCGACTTTTTGTGCGACTTTCGCACTTGATAAATCCCTGACCACTGTAAAGTAAAAAACAAAAATTTACTTTTGTACTCTCTTTTGTAGATTTTTGCTTACATCCAAAAGTCGCACAAAAAATAGCTTAAGTGCTAATGCGACTTTTTGTGCGACTTTTGTAAGCAAAAAAAGAACTCTAAATCCCTTGATAAATGTCCCATTGAGTCTGGCTGACTAGTTCAGTGGTCTTTAACAACAAACAAAAAAAGACCAAAAAAAGGCACAACATTTTTTTGGGGGACAAGTTAGCCCCAGCCATGAGGCCCAGGCATGGCTGGAAGTAATAGGTTCAAAAAAGAACAATACACCAAACCCCTGGGCCAAAGCCCGGAGTAACTAACACCCCTATTTGATCCCCCCCCCCCCTCTAAAATGTACCTTTTATTAGATATCAAATAAAACCCCATGAAAATCGTAATATGATGGTGCCTATATAAGTATCAAATGTAGATAGCAGGATATCTCCTTGTTTTTCATGGTACTGCAGATACCTAATTATTCCACCATCACAGAGTGCAATTTAAAATCTTTTTCTTTTGCCACCCTCAACATGTTTCACTGTAACAACGGTGTTGTCAAGAGGCTGGAATAAGGCAAATGGTCGCCTAAACTGATCAGCACTGCTATTTATAACCAGTAATGCTGACTTCATCCATCTGTGGCCGGCCTTATTCATCCAATGCTTGATGTTGTAACATTTCAATTCTGTGAATAACATTCACCTCCTCAGGGATATAATTACTTCCTGGTAGGATCGTTTCAACTAACCAATCACTGTTCTTCACACTCAGGGTAAATCCATGTCACCTCGCTCGTCTCCGTGTGACATCACCCGAACCTAGTGATGTGGAACCTTTGCGCCGAGCATGCGCTCTAACTCCATTCCCCGTCAATGTCCCGTTACCTACTGCGCATGTCCCTCCTATTCCTGGCTACTGTGCATGTAAGGGGACTTAGCCATGGCGTTAAAGTGTATTACCCATTGCGCATGTTAGTGTACTTAGTGTATATCCCAATTCTCCATGGGGACAATGCGCATGACAGTGGACTCGGTGTATTTCTGCAAACAGACAGACATTCTCCTTCATCAAAGACATAACTCCTTCATCAAAGGCTGCGAACCACTCTTGACGGAAAATTCCTTACGTATGATAAACTGTCTGTTGGCATACGAAAAACAAAACATGGGAATAAAGTGGGCTCAGAACTAGAAATCCAATTGAAAGATATTTAAACCTTTTGTTGGTCATCCTGAGTTTAACACATTGGAACTAAAATTGCAGAAACATCTGGAAATATTTAAGAACGAAATAAAAGACAAAAAACCTAAAAAGTATATTAGGGGTTGCACGGAATTTTGCCACAGACAAGGTCTATACTTATCACCAATACCAGCAGAGCGGCCAGTATAAGCCCACTGTGCATCGGGTGCAACAGACAAATAGACCAACTGATTTTTCAGAATCAGAAACGTCTGGCACTGACGGATTTCTTTCTCACAAAAACAGTGCACAAAGAACATACCCTAAAAGAAAATATAAGTCCCACAGGGCACAACAACTTCAGGCCAAACTAGGTACACAATCATGTCAGACACCGTATTCTAGAGTATCCAATACTCAGAACCAGTCATGCCAACAACAAGGTCAATCAACTGTAGCAACATCTAAGTCTACTGGCTCCTTTGTGTCCTTACCTCCAAAATTAGGACAAATGAACTCATGATCTAACTTAATTGGTAACTACTTTATCTACGGATACAAGCCCACCTATAAGGGAGATACCACTATTAACTACAGGGATACCACTATTAACTACAGGGATACCAGCAGCCCCACTCACGACCACATCAAATCAGTCCCAAGCCACTGCAGCACCAGAGCAGCCTTTTTTTAGGGATTCCATAATTCCAGTTCCCTTCCTCAACTACGACTTGAAACATTGAATCATCCATCACAGCATGATTCCTTGCATATTTTTAACTTATACACTTAATGAAGCTGAGACAGCACTATTAGGTAACGGCCTGTCATTTATCATGTACCCAGATTTGACCATTTCTCCTGGGTTAAGGACATTAATTTGTTCGTGCGGAAACTGGCCCTCCATAAGTTTCATGCTGAGAGAGATAATGACTCCCGTACTCTCTTGCAGAGAGAAGAGAGGGCGAGACATGCCCTACAGGAACTATTAGATGAGAATGAGGTGGTGAATATTGCATTTAAGGCCTCTCTGATGGATTTTAGACTGAAATCCAAAATAACACCGGCCTTCGCGCAATACCCGAATATTGAAATATAGTCAATATAGTCTCCAAAGAATTGGGGACTATCCGCCCCAGGAAAGGAATTATTGGTTCCAATCTGGACTAACAAGAACAGGAGGCCCTCACTTCCTTATGTGAAAACAAAGGGATAGTAATAAGGAGTGATAAAGATAGAAATGAATCTGTGGACATGGTATCAGCTCTTTTGTCAGATGTGACGAAATATGAATTTCTCACTGCCGATCCTACGAGCCAATACCTACATGAGTATAAGGACGTGTTGACATCTGCTAGAGATAAAGGCTTACTGAATGATAAATTTAAATTCATTTATAATCCCCACCCTACTATCACCACTTTCTATGCCCTTCCCAAAACTCACAAATCCACTAACCTCATTTGTGGTAGACTGATAGTTTGAGGCAATGATAAACTTACATAGGGTGGTAATATGTATATTGAAAAAGCACATGCACAGTTTGTTACCACACTCCCTTCCTACTTGAGGGACACCAAGGACACCGCCTCTAAATTATCGGACATTACAGTAAATGATAATACAATTTTAACAAGCTTGGACATGGAAAGATTATACAGCAATATACGCCATGATCTGTGTGTCCTTGCTGTCTCTCAGTTCCTGAGCACCAAGAGCACTATCTTCCAGGAAAACAATGCATTCATCCTATCACTACTTGAGTTTATTCTTACACAGAATAATTTTTTATTCGAAAACACTTATCACCAAACACAAGGCACTAGTATGGGGGCTTTCTGCGCCCCTAGTTACGCTAATCTTTAACTTGGGTGGTGGGAGAACACGATAGATTTTTTTCTGAAAATTTGAGTTGTTTCACTGTGCACATTTTGTTTTAGGGACGTTACATAGATGACATTTTCACTTTATGGAATGGGTCACAATCACTTTTTGATGATTAATGATAACCGTATAGGTATGGCTTTTACCTCGGAATGTAGATGATGCTCGATCAATTTTTTTAGATCTGCACATTTATATTGATGAGAACAATTGCATCCAAACAGACATCTTTAGGAAGCCCACATCGACCAATTCCCTCCTACACTGGGATAGCTGGTATCCAGGGTCTCAGAGACATCTGAGAGACAAAGAGAGAGACAAAGAGCATCCCAACAAGCCAGTATCTCAGGGCTAGGAGTTGTTCTGAGGATCACAAATTCCTTAGAAAAGTGCAAATTTATTCAATAGATTCAGACAAAGGGGTTATTCCTGTAAACACTTGAAGACTGCTTTCGATAGAGCATACAGCAGCGACAGAAATGCACTGTAACAGAAGAAACAGGGAAGAGAAGAACGAAAAAATAAGATGCATTGGTACCTTTGATGGCTGCACAGACCAGGTTATGGCCATTCTACGAAGGTATTGGCACCTTCTAGCCAGAGATTCAGATTTACGTACAGTGATTGGGGACAGACCACGTGTAACATACAGGAGAGCACCTAATTTGAAGGACTTATTGGTCCATAGTCACCTACTGAGTCAAACAGTTACTACCACCTGGCTAACCAATAAGACTATGAGTTCCTATCCGTGCAGTCACTGTAGTTTCTGTCAGTTTGTACCTAGATCTAAGCAGATTCTAAATCCAGGTGATCAAAACAAATATCAGATTAGACAATTTATTAATTGCGGAACCAAAAATATTGTATACGTTGTGAAGTGCACATGTCCGAAACATCTTGTGTCGGTAAAACGACACAAGAGTTTTGCAAGAGAATGTCACAACATCTAAGCACCATTCGGACCGGTTCTGATACCCCACTTTCCAGACATATACGTGCTTTACACAGCGGTAGACTTACCGACAAAGTTTTTCGCTTTATGTCAATTGAAATTGGGCCCCAGAAAGGGCAATATTGATACACGGCGCCTTAGAGAGGAGGCAAGAAGGGTCTTTCAGCTGTGAAGTCAAGCCCTATATAGGATTATTGTTGGCTTTTCCTTTACAGCTTTTCTATGAAGGTTCTGATTTGTATATAATTTATTACCCTGTATAATTTGTTCTGTTTTATGCTCGCCAAGAAGCATGAAATATGAGATTCTGACCAAATGTGAATACTCACCTATATATGCCTATCTATTCTGACCATCTTTTGAATACTTACCTATAGATGTTTATCAGTTATGTTGGGTTACCATCTATATCTATTTGTCGAGATTATGGGTTTGGACTTTGACCCATGAAAACTTACCTGATTGGGGAGGTATATTACAATTAATGACTTCCAGGGCTATTGTAAACTTCCAAGAGTGTATTGATATAGAACAAACTGTTTCTCTTAATATTGTTACGCCGAGCGCTCCGGGTCCCCGCTCCTCCCCGGAGCGCTCGCTTCACTCTCTCCGCTGCAGCGCTCCGGTCACGTCCTCTGACCCGGGGCGCTGCGATCCCGCTGCCAGCCGGGATGCGATTCGCGATGCGGGTAGCGCCCGCTCGCGATGCGCACCCCGGCTCCCCTACCTGACTCGCTCCCCGTCTGTTCTGTCCCGGCGCGCGCGGCCCCGCTCCCTAGGGCGCGCGCGCGCCGGGTCTCTGCGATTTAAAGGGCCACTGCGCCGCTGATTGGCGCAGTGGTTCCAATTAGGGTAATCACCTGTGCACTTCCCTATATTACCTCACTTCCCTTGCACTCCCTTGCCGGATCTTGTTGCCTTAGTGCCAGTGAAAGCGTTCCTTGTGTGTTCCTTGCCTGTGTTTCCAGACCTTCTGCCGTTGCCCCTGACTACGATCCTTGCTGCCTGCCCCGACCTTCTGCTACGTCCGACCTTGCTTCTGCCTACTCCCTTGTACCGCGCCTATCTTCAGCAGCCAGAGAGGTGAGCCGTTGCTAGTGGATACGACCTGGTCACTACCGCCGCAGCAAGACCATCCCGCTTTGCGGCGGGCTCTGGTGAATACCAGTAGTGGCTTAGAACCGGTCCACTAGCACGGTCCACGCCAATCCCTCTCTGGCACAGAGGATCCACTACCTGCCAGCCGGCATCGTGACAGTAGATCCGGCCATGGATCCCGCTGAAGTTCCTCTGCCAGTTGTCGCTGACCTCACCACGGTGGTCGCCCAGCAGTCACAACAGATAGCGCAACAAGGCCAACAGCTGTCTCAACTGACCGTGATGCTACAACAGTTACTACCACAGCTTCAGCAGTCATCTCCTCCGCCAGCTCCTGCACCTCCTCCGCAGCGAGTGGCCGCTCCTGGGATACGCTTATCCTTGCCGGATAAATTTGATGGGGACTCTAAGTTTTGCCGTGGCTTTCTTTCCCAATGTTCCCTGCATCTGGAGATGATGTCGGACCTGTTTCCCACTGAAAGGTCTAAGGTGGCTTTCGTAGTCAGTCTTCTGTCCGGAAAAGCCCTGTCATGGGCCACACCGCTCTGGGACCGCAATGACCCCGTCACTGCCTCTGTACACTCCTTCTTCTCGGAAATCCGAAGTGTCTTTGAGGAACCTGCCCGAGCCTCTTCTGCTGAGACTGCCCTGTTGAACCTGGTCCAGGGTAATTCTTCCGTTGGCGAGTATGCCGTACAGTTCCGTACACTTGCTTCAGAATTGTCCTGGAATAATGAGGCCCTCTGCGCGACCTTCAAAAAAGGCCTATCCAGCAACATTAAAGATGTTCTGGCCGCACGAGAAATTCCTGCTAATCTACATGAACTTATTCACCTAGCCACTCGCATTGACATGCGTTTTTCTGAAAGGCGTCAGGAACTCCGCCAAGATATGGACTCTGTTCGCACGAGGCGTTTCGTCTCCTCGGCTCCTCTCTCCTCTGGTCCCCTGCAATCTGTTCCTGTGCCTCCCGCCGTGGAGGCTATGCAGGTCGACCGGTCTCGCCTGACACCTCAAGAGAGGACACGACGCCGTATGGAGAACCTCTGCCTGTACTGTGCTAGTACCGAACACTTCCTGAGGGATTGTCCTATCCGTCCTCCCCGCCTGGAAAGACGTACGCTGACTCCGCACAAAGGTGAGACAGTCCTTGATGTCTACTCTGCTTCTCCACGTCTTACTGTGCCTGTGCGGATGTCTGCCTCTGCCTTCTCCTTCTCTACGGTGGCCTTCTTGGACTCTGGATCTGCAGGAAATTTTATTTTGGCCTCTCTCGTCTACAGGTTCAACATCCCGGTGACCAGTCTCGCCAGACCCCTCTACATCAATTGTGTAAATAATGAAAGATTGGACTGTACCATACGTTTCCGCACGGAGCCCCTTCTTATGAGCATCGGATCTCATCATGAGAGGATTGAACTTTTGGTCCTCCCCAATTGCACCTCAGAAATTCTCCTTGGACTTCCCTGGCTTCAACTTCATTCCCCAACCCTGGATTGGTCCACTGGGGAGATCAAGAGTTGGGGGTCCTCTTGTTCCAAGAACTGTCTAAAGCCGGTTCCCAGTAACCCTTGCCGTAACTCTGTGGTTCCTCCAGTAACCGGTCTCCCTAAGGCCTATATGGACTTCGCGGATGTTTTCTGCAAAAAACAAGCTGAGACTCTACCTCCTCACAGGCCTTATGATTGCCCTATCGACCTCCTCCCGGGCACTACTCCACCCCGGGGCAGAATTTATCCTCTCTCTGCCCCAGAGACTCTTGCCATGTCCGAATACGTCCAGGAGAATCTAAAAAAGGGCTTTATCCGTAAATCCTCCTCTCCTGCCGGAGCCGGATTTTTCTTTGTGTCCAAAAAAGATGGCTCCCTACGTCCTTGCATTGACTACCGCGGTCTTAATAAAATCACGGTTAAGAACCGCTACCCCTTACCCCTCATCTCTGAACTCTTTGATCGCCTCCAAGGTGCCCACATCTTCACTAAATTGGACTTAAGAGGCGCCTATAACCTCATCCGCATCAGAGAGGGGGACGAGTGGAAAACGGCATTTAACACCAGAGATGGACACTTTGAGTATCTGGTCATGCCCTTTGGACTGTGCAATGCCCCTGCCGTCTTCCAAGACTTTGTCAATGAAATTTTTCGTGATCTGTTATACTCCTGTGTTGTTGTATATCTGGACGATATCCTAATTTTTTCTGCCAATCTAGAAGAACACCGCCAGCATGTCCGTATGGTTCTTCAGAGACTTCGTGACAACCAACTCTATGCCAAAATTGAGAAATGTCTGTTTGAATGCCAATCTCTTCCTTTTCTAGGATATTTGGTCTCTGGCCAGGGACTACAGATGGATCCAGACAAACTCTCTGCCGTCTTAGATTGGCCACGCCCCTCTGGACTCCGTGCTATCCAACGCTTTTTGGGGTTCGCCAATTATTACAGGCAATTTATTCCACATTTTTCTACCATTGTGGCTCCTATCGTGGCTTTAACCAAAAAAAATGCTGATCCCAAGTCCTGGCCTCCTCAAGCAGAAGACGCCTTTAAACGACTCAAGTCTGCCTTTTCTTCGGCTCCCGTGCTCTCCAGACCTGACCCTTCCAAACCCTTCCTATTGGAGGTTGATGCCTCCTCAGTGGGAGCTGGAGCTGTTCTTCTACAAAAAAATTCTTCCGGGCATGCTGTCACTTGTGGTTTTTTCTCTAGGACCTTCTCTCCAGCGGAGAGGAACTACTCCATCGGGGATCGAGAGCTTCTAGCCATTAAATTAGCACTTGAGGAATGGAGGCATCTGCTGGAGGGATCAAGATTTCCTGTTATTATCTACACCGACCACAAGAACCTCTCCTACCTCCAGTCTGCCCAACGGCTGAATCCTCGCCAGGCCCGGTGGTCTCTGTTCTTTGCCCGATTTAATTTTGAGATTCACTTTCGTCCTGCCGATAAGAACATTAGGGCCGATGCTCTCTCTCGTTCCTCGGATGCCTCAGAACTTGATCTCCCTCCGCAACACATCATTCCACCTGACTGCCTGATCTCCACTTCTCCTGCCTCCATCAGGCAGACTCCTCCAGGAAAGACCTTTGTTTCTCCACGCCAACGCCTCGGAATCCTCAAATGGGGTCACTCCTCCCATCTCGCAGGTCATGCGGGCATCAAGAAATCTGTGCAACTCATCTCCCGCTTCTATTGGTGGCCGACTCTGGAGACGGATGTTGTGGACTTTGTGCGAGCCTGCACTATCTGTGCCCGGGATAAGACTCCTCGCCAGAAGCCCGCTGGTTTTCTTCATCCTCTGCCTGTCCCCGAACAGCCTTGGTCTCTGATTGGTATGGATTTTATTACTGATTTACCCCCTTCCCGTGGCAACACTGTTATTTGGGTGGTCGTTGATCGATTCTCCAAAATGGCACATTTCATCCCTCTTCCTGGTCTTCCTTCTGCGCCTCAGTTGGCGAAACAATTTTTTGTACACATTTTTCGTCTTCACGGGTTGCCTACGCAGATTGTCTCGGATAGAGGTGTCCAATTCGTGTCTAAATTCTGGAGGGCTCTCTGTAAACAACTCAAGATTAAATTAAATTTTTCCTCTGCATATCATCCCCAGTCCAATGGACAAGTAGAAAGAATTAACCAGATCTTGGGTGATTATTTGCGACATTTTGTTTCCTCCCGCCAGGATGACTGGGCAGATCTCCTTCCATGGGCCGAATTCTCGTATAACTTCAGGGTCTCTGAATCTTCCTCCAAATCCCCATTTTTCGTGGTGTACGGCCGTCACCCTCTTCCCCCCCTCCCTACCCCCTTGCCCTCTGGTCTGCCCGCTGTGGATGAAATTTCTCGTGACCTTTCCATTATATGGAGAGAGACCCAAAATTCTCTCTTACAGGCTTCTTCACGCATGAAGAGGTTCGCGGATAAGAAAAGAAGAGCTCCCCCCGTTTTTTCCCCTGGAGACAAGGTATGGCTCTCCGCTAGATATGTCCGCTTCCGTGTCCCTAGCTACAAGTTGGGACCACGCTATCTTGGTCCTTTCAAAATTTTGTGTCAAATTAATCCTGTCTCTTATAAACTTCTTCTTCCTCCTTCTCTTCGTATCCCTAATGCCTTTCACGTCTCTCTTCTCAAACCACTCATCCTCAACCGTTTTTCTCCCAAATCTGTTCCTCCCACTCCTGTTTCCGGCTCCTCGGACGTCTTCTCGGTCAAGGAAATTTTGGCTGCCAAAAAGGTCAGAGGGAAAAATTTTTTTTTAGTAGACTGGGAGGGTTGTGGTCCTGAAGAGAGATCCTGGGAACCTGAGGACAACATCCTTGACAAAAGTCTGCTCCTCAGGTTCTCAGGCTCCAAGAAGAGGGGGAGACCCAAGGGGGGGGGTACTGTTACGCCGAGCGCTCCGGGTCCCCGCTCCTCCCCGGAGCGCTCGCTTCACTCTCTCCGCTGCAGCGCTCCGGTCACGTCCTCTGACCCGGGGCGCTGCGATCCCGCTGCCAGCCGGGATGCGATTCGCGATGCGGGTAGCGCCCGCTCGCGATGCGCACCCCGGCTCCCCTACCTGACTCGCTCCCCGTCTGTTCTGTCCCGGCGCGCGCGGCCCCGCTCCCTAGGGCGCGCGCGCGCCGGGTCTCTGCGATTTAAAGGGCCACTGCGCCGCTGATTGGCGCAGTGGTTCCAATTAGGGTAATCACCTGTGCACTTCCCTATATTACCTCACTTCCCTTGCACTCCCTTGCCGGATCTTGTTGCCTTAGTGCCAGTGAAAGCGTTCCTTGTGTGTTCCTTGCCTGTGTTTCCAGACCTTCTGCCGTTGCCCCTGACTACGATCCTTGCTGCCTGCCCCGACCTTCTGCTACGTCCGACCTTGCTTCTGCCTACTCCCTTGTACCGCGCCTATCTTCAGCAGCCAGAGAGGTGAGCCGTTGCTAGTGGATACGACCTGGTCACTACCGCCGCAGCAAGACCATCCCGCTTTGCGGCGGGCTCTGGTGAATACCAGTAGTGGCTTAGAACCGGTCCACTAGCACGGTCCACGCCAATCCCTCTCTGGCACAGAGGATCCACTACCTGCCAGCCGGCATCGTGACAAATATGATGTTGGCATACAGAAGATTGCAAGTTGCATGTAATATATGTAACCCCACATAGTTTAAGAATGTTTATACAACACATCAATATAGGAGAATACAATATAAAAGATAGTGTAGCTCACTCAGTGAGAACATATACCTGAGGTGAACTGGTGTTACCTTCACCCAAAGGTCTACAAAATGCAGAAAAAAATATATATAGTTGATAAGACAACTAGATACCAGTCCTCAAGGTATATGTGAAGGTATAGTAAAGAATAGAAAGTGATCCAGATAACAATTAAATATATTTATTAGGAAGTATATGGTGGTCACTAGTATCAAATATCCATGCAGGGCCCTTGCATGGGACACAGACACAGCGTAATATTGAATTATAATAAAACAGTATATTAAAAATGTATTTAAAATAAAATAAAAATACAAATAAAAACTTGCATCTATATTTTAGTATAATAATGAAATTAAGAGGTACTATAAATGTGCTTTCACTGCTCGGTTGGTCAAATGTCTCTTGAAAGTACAATAGAGCAAATCCAATAACTGGATATGTTATGCTGGCAACGGATTATCCTGTATTTAAACAGTCTCAGTAAATAGCTTTTCAGTGTTGTATATCCAGTGTTGGTGATATAGTGTCAATATACGGTATGGCAGCCGTTAGTGGTACAGTGTTGCAAACTGTATCAAGAAATAAAGTCCGGTGCAGAGCACCACTCACCACCCTTTAACTCGCTGGTATCGCTGTCGGCACTGAAGAAGCTAAACGGATTTAGATTTTATTAATTAATTTAAGCTCTACCTCTTTGACCGAGACTCAGAAAAAACTACTAAACAAGGGTCTTAAATTTGCACCCACCCAATCCCTCAGTAAATTTAATACCTACATAGGAATTGAGAAATATGTTAGAAAACTCTGCCTGAAAAAATACTTTCTAAAACAGCCCACCATTTCACCTGTAACCCAATCCACCAAGTTCACACCTACTCAATGCACCTTAAATTCGAAATTTTACCCTAGACACGAAACAGGCCCAGACATTTTGACTTTTAAGACTGCTGTGGAGTCCGAAATTAGAAAATTAAAACCACAGGTACGAAATAATAATATTACATTTAAAGAAAAGTTGGCTATAAATGAACTACAACAAAATCATGATATCACAATTCGCCCCGCTGATAAGGGAGGGGCAATTGTGATACTCGATACCAACAAATACAATCTGGAATGTACCAGACAGCTGTCAGACCCGAATACCTACACTAAATTAAAAACAGATCCCACACCAGAGTATGCCCAAGAACTAAAAACTTTGTGCGACAACGCTTTAGAATCTGGCATTTTACTCCCCAGAGAACACGATTTCGTTCTGGGAACACAAGGTAAAATGCCAGTCTTCTATTGTCTCCCCAAACTTCACAAGGACCCAATTAACCCTCCCGGACGGCCGATAGTTTCTGGAATCGAGTCAATTACTTCCAATCTCTCTAAATTAATAGATCGCCACCTCCAACCTTATGTACAGAAAACAAATTTTTACCTAAAAGATACGACACAGGCTATCCAGATCCTCGAGAACATCAAGTGGGAGCCAGACTATTTAATGGCTTCCCTTGATGTTAGCTCACTATATACCATAATAAATCACCAAGATGGCATGAACGCGGTTAAATATGTTTTAAACAAAGGCTCTATGAAATCTGAACAAATAGATTTTATCCTACAGTCTATACATTACATTTTAACCCACAATTATTTTTACTTCAATGGTCAATTTTACTTACAAACAACAGGCACTGCCATGGGCACGAGATTCGCGCCCAGTTATGCCAATCTATTTATGGCAGCCTGGGAGGAAGCCACGATCACTCCCAGACTGGGCGCGGATCTCGTGCTCTGGCGAAGATATATTGACGACATCATTTTTATTTGGAAGGGGCCACTGAATCTTTTAACTGATTTTATCCAGGAAATCAACATTAATTCTTTAAATCTAAAATTCACACCACACATAAGCACAGGCATTTTGGAATTTTTGGATCTTTTAATTACCATTGATACAACAAGTCTTGTATGTAGTACATACCACAAGCCTGTGGCTAAAAATAGTTTTATACTTTTTAATAGTTGCCACTTACCCAGATGGCTCTTAAATGTCCCAAAAGGCCAATATTGGAGATTGAAAAGAAATTGTACATCCGATATTAAGTTTGAAGAAGAAGCACAAGTTTTAACCAATAAATTCCTGGATAAAAATTACCCTCAAACTATTTTAGAACAAGCACTCAATGATGTCCGGATCTTAGACAGATCATCTTTCTTCATCCCCAAACCAGTTAACCTTCCATCTGAAAGCGATGTCCCTAAATTGATTTTGCCATTTAACAATAATCATAAAAAAATTGAAAGGATCATTAAAACATATTGGCATCTTCTAAAAAACGATAAAATCATTGGCCATACTTTCCCTACACATCCACCCATCGTATACACAAAGGCCCCCAATCTGGGCATACAGGTCGCCCCCACCATCCGCCAACCCCCTTCCAGTTCATCTTCCACCTGGTTTCAGATGAAAGGGTTCCACAAATGTGGATCCTGTTCAGGCTGCAAAATTTCCAAATCACCTAAAACCATTACAGAAATCTCATCAAAACTAATCAATTCACTCACAAAATTACAGATTGCCTAACCTGCCACAGCAAAGGGGTCATTTACCTAATACAATGTACTTGTGGTAAACAATACATTGGACGAACCAAAAGACAACTAAAAATCCGTATTTCAGAGCATATTTACAACATAAAGAAAGGGAACAAAACTCACCCGTTGTCACTCCATTTCACGGAACATCATGCTCAGGATCCCTCCCAGTTTTTCTTTACAGCGCTCTTAAAAGTAAAAAATTGTTGGAGAGGCGGAGATTTTATCACGCGTATGTCGAAGGCCGAATCCCGCAAGATCTTTGAGTTCGACACATTGATCCCTAAGGGACTCAATGCTGAGCTGGAGATTTTCGGATTCCTGTAAAACTTGAGATTGGGCTCCTCCTCACGACCCGTCGCCGACTGGTCGCATATCGACTCGGCGACGTCTCCTGGGGTCGAGCCTCATCCAAGAAATAATTCATCTTTATGTGATATTCATTTTTATGGTGTATTTTTGTATCCTGCATTTCGTCATGTTTTTATTCCAGTTCCACTCCCTGCCCTCACATTATCCATTTATTTATTTTCACTTCCTTATCCTTCCATTTGTATCCACATACTTATATTTTATATTATTATGATATACATTTTATGGTTTAAAGTCATATCTATATTTTATTTCTCATGATTTGTATAATCCTTATGATACATTTTTATAATACCTTTCATGCTAACTATCTTCTCATTTCAACATATACATGTTTATTTCTTCATTTTTATCAAATTACCTCACACACATATATTGTTATAATATATGTGTTGCATCCCATGTATATACATATATATACATGGAGGACCGTCAAAGAATCATAATATATTAATAATTTATATCGAACGATAAACCACTGCTCTTTCAGTCATCCACATTCAATACTGAAATTTTTTTCATTTTTATTTGTATGTTTCAGTTTTATTGTCTATTGTTTATTTTTATTTATTTTTTATTATTTATTATTTTTTATTATTTATTATTTTTTCATTTTTATTTTCATTTTTATTTTTATTTCATTTTTATTCTCAGTTCTATTTCATTTTTATTTTTATGTTTATTTTTACTTTTATTTTTATTTCTATTTTTACTTATATCTCATATTTTATCTTTTATGTTTATTTCTATTTCTATATTTATCTTTATTTATATCTATTTTAATTTTAATTTTTATTATTATTATTCTTATTTCTATTTTATTTTTATTTTTATTTCTATTTTATTTTTATTTTTATTCTACTCATCCAGTTATTCTTATTTTTATTTTTATTTTCATTTTTATTTTTATATTTATTTTTATCCATATCTATTTCTCATCTCACTTTTAATTTTATCTCATCTGCACTTTTATTTGCTACACCCAGCCATCTACATTCATTTTCATCTATCCTTTCTATCCACATTCTTCCTATTTTCTGTCTTTTTGTCTCCTATATGATCCAGTACCTGAGTTTACTTATGACCTGGAATTTCCAGATTTTCCAATCCTCCCTTAATCCCAATTCACACTATAAAAAATGCATCCCGCACACACCATTCATCTATACCTCTACTGAAGAAAAGGCCCGCGGCCTTGAAACGCGTCTAGAATTGTTTGTAATCCTTGCATCTATCCACATCTATTCCAAAAAATCCAGCCGATTACAGAATTTCATTTGCAACTGCTGGAGACCTCAACTTTGGGACCACAGCTACCTCACTGCTACTCTGCGCGCGATAAGCGCTTGATCACACGAGGCACGCTGCACGCTGCACACTTACCCACCGCTGCCCTGGCTATACTGCTCTTTGCGCCATCTGATTCCATCAACCAAGGACCCTCGGCATATCTGTGAGGCCGGAGCCATCCGTGCCAGCCGCGGACCTTGAAAGCAAGTAACCATCAACGTACCCACAGCGCTGCTTACAGCATCGCTGGATACAGGAGACAGAGACCGATACTGCCGGAGGTCTGATACTCCCACACTGCATCACCGAACAAGCTTCTTCAGTGCCGACAGCGATACCAGCGAGTTAAAGGGTGGTGAGTGGTGCTCTGCACCGGACTTTATTTCTTGATACAGTTTGCAACACTGTACCACTAACGGCTGCTATACCGTATATTGACACTGTATCACCAACACTGGATATACAACACTGAAAAGCTATTTACTGAGACTGTTTAAATACAGGATAATCCGTTGCCAGCATAACATATCCAGTTATTGGATTTGCTCTATTGTACTTTCAAGAGACATTTGACCAACCGAGCAGTGAAAGCACATTTATAGTACCTCTTAATTTCATTATTATACTAAAATATAGATGCAAGTTTTTATTTGTATTTTTATTTTATTTTAAATACATTTTTAATATACTGTTTTATTATAATTCAATATTACGCTGTGTCTGTGTCCCATGCAAGGGCCCTGCATGGATATTTGATACCAGTGACCACCATATACTTCCTAATAAATATATTTAATTGTTATCTGGATCACTTTCTATTCTTTACTATACCTTCACATATACCTTGAGGACTGGTATCTAGTTGTCTTATCAACTATATATATTTTTTTCTGCATTTTGTAGACCTTTGGGTGAAGGTAACACCAGTTCACCTCAGGTATATGTTCTCACTGAGTGAGCTACACTATCTTTTATATTGTATTCTCCTATATTGATGTGTTGTATAAACATTCTTAAACTATGTGGGGTTACATATATTACATGCAACTTGCAATCTTCTGTATGCCAACACCATATTAAGAGAAACAGTTTGTTCTATATCAATACACTCTTGGAAGTTTACAATAGCCCTGGAAGTCATTAATTGTAATATACCTCCCCAATCAGGTAAGTTTTCATGGGTCAAAGTCCAAACCCATAATCTCGACAAATAGATATAGATGGTAACCCAACATAACTGTTTTATTATAATTCAATATTACGCTGTGTCTGTGTCCCATGCAAGGGCCCTGCATGGATATTTGATACCAGTGACCACCATATACTTCCTAATTAATATATTTAATTGTTATCTGGATCACTTTCTATTCTTTACTATACCTTCACATATACCTTGAGGACTGGTATCTAGTTGTCTTATCAACTATATATATTTTTTTCTACATCAATATAGGAGTTCCAAAGGCCCACGATGGGAGATGCCTTGTCAACGTCGCTGGGCGGGGCTGGAGAGGACCCAGCAGTCATGGTACATATTGGCACCAATGACAAAGTAAGAGGTAGGTGGAGTGTCCTTAAAAATGATTTCAGGGACTTAGGCCGCAAGCTTAAGGCAAGGACCTCCAAGGTAGTATTTTCTGAAATACTACCAGTACCACGAGCCACACCAGAGAGGCAGCGGGAGATCAGGGAGGTAAACAAGTGGCTCAGAAGCTGGTGTAGGAAGGAAGGGTTTGGGTTCATGGAGAACTGGGCTGACTTCGCTGTCGGTTACCGGCTCTACCGTAGGGACGGGCTGCACCTCAATGGGGAGGGTGCAGCTTTGCTTGGGGAGAAGATGGCTAGAAGGGTGGAGGAGTGTTTAAACTAGGGACTTGGGGGGAGGGAACCTACAGCAAAGAGGGGGAAGATAGTGTAAATAGAGAGGTGGGAATTATAAATGTACCTGGGGGTGGAGCGGAGGGAGGGGTTAGAATAGTTAATAGGAATAGGCTTCATAGGAAAATAAAACTTACACCCTTGAATCCCATTAACCCCAATAACATAAAGGATGGAAATGTAAAGTGTATGTTCACAAATGCCAGAAGCCTAGCAAATAAAATGGGGGAGCTTGAGGCCTTGATACTGGAGGAACATATTGATAAATTTGGGGTCACTGAGACATGGCTGGACTCCTCGCATGACTGGGCTGTCAGTCTGCAGGGGTTTACATTGTTTCGCAAGGATAGAATGAACAGAAAAGGTGGTGGAGTCTGTCTGTATGTAAGAAGTGGTATGAAAGTCAGTGTGAACGATGCCATAGTGTGTGATGATTTTGAGGAGGTGGAATCACTGTGGGTAGAATTACAAAAGGAGGGAAATACTGAAAAAATAATATTTGGGGTAATCTACAGACCCCCTAATATCACTGAAGAGATAGAAGTTCGGCTTCATAAACAAATAGAGAGGGCCGTCCGGGCAGGTACAGTGGTAATAATGGGTGATTTTAACTATCCAGATATAGATTGGGGTCCGGGGTTTGCTAAAACTACAAAGGGGCGACAATTCCTAAATTTATTGCAGGATAATTTTATGGGCCAGTTTGTGGAGGACCCAACAAGAAGTGATGCCTTGTTGGATCTGATCATTTCCAACAACGCAGAGCTGGTTGGTAATGTAACTGTGCGGGAAAACCTTGGTAATAGCGACCACAATATAGTTACTTTTGACTTAAAATGTAGAAAACAAAGACAGGCGGGGAAGGCAAAAACATATAACTTTAAAAAGGCAAACTTCCCTGGGCTGAGGGCTGCACTACAGGACATAGACTGGGGGGAGGTGTTGTCAAATACTGATACAGAAGGTAAATGGGACATCTTTAAATCAACTCTAAATAACTATACAGCTAAATATATACCAAAGGGGAACAAATATAAACGATTAAAACTAAATCCTACATGGCTGACAAATGATGTTAAAAGAGCAATAAACAACAAAAAAATAGCTTTCAAAAAATACTAATCTGATGGGTCAGCGATAACATTTAAACAGTACAAAGAGCTTAATAAAATTTGTAAAAATGTAATAAAAACAGCAAAATTTCAAAACGAGAGACAGGTGGCCAAAGAAAGCAAAACTGATCCTAAATATTTTTTTAGATATATAAATGCAAAAAAACCAAGGACAGAGCATGTAGGACCCCTTAATAATGATAATGGGGAGGTTGTCACAGGCGATCAAGAGAAAGCGGAGCTACTGAATAGGTTCTTTAGTTCTGTATACCCTATGGAAAAAGGAGCTGACATTGGCCAGGTCAGTGCTGGTAACACATCATGTAATGTACTGAACTGGCTTAATTTAGAGATGATACAAGGTAAGTTAAGTGATATAAATGTAAGCAAATCTCCAGGGCCAGATGGATTGCACCCAAGAGTTCTTAGAGAGGTAAGTTCAGTAATATCTGTACCCCTGTTCATGATATTTAGAGATTCTCTGGTGTCTGGTATTGTGCCAAGGGACTGGCGCAAGGCGAATGTGGTGCCAATCTTCAAAAAGGGCTCTAGGTCTTCCCCAGGAAACTATATACCGGTAAGTTTAACGTGCATTGTGGGTAAATTGTTTGAAGGACTTATAAGGGATTACATACAGGAATACATAGGGGATAATTGTATTATAAGTGATAGCCAGCATGGGTTTACTAAGGATAGAAGTTGTCAAACCAATCTAATTTGCTTTTATGAAGAGGTGAGTAGAAGCCTTGACAGAGGAATGGCTGTGGATATAGGGGGAGATTTATCAAAACCTGTGCAAAGGAAAAGTTGCCCAGTTGCCCATAGCAACCAATCAGATTGCTTCTTTCATTTTTAACAAGGCCTCTGCAAAATGAAAGAAGCGATCTGATTGGTTGCTATGGGCAACTTTTCCTTTGCACAGGTTTTGATAAATCTCCCCCATAGTGTTTCTGGATTTTGCTAAAGCATTTGATACTGTCCCTCATAGACGTCTGACAGGTAAGTTAAGGTCTTTGGGTTTGGAAATTTTAGTTTGTAACTGGATTGAACACTGGCTCATGGATCGTACCCAGAGAGTGGTGGTCAATGATTCGTACTCTGATTGGTCCCCGGTAATTAGTGGTGTGCCCCAAGGTTCTGTACTGGGCCCGCTGTTGTTTAATTTATTTATCAATGATATAGAGGATGGTATTAACAGCTCTGTTTCTATCTTTGCAGATGACACCAAGCTTTGTAGCGGTACAGTCTATAAAGGATGTGCATAAGTTACAAGATGACTTGGATAGACTAAGTGTCTGGGCATCCACTTGGCAATTGAGGTTCAATGTGGATAAATGTAAAGTTATGCATCTGGGTACTAATAACCTGCATGCATCGTATGTCTTAGGGGGGATTAAACTGGCAGAGTCACTGGTAGAGAAGGATCTGGGTGTACTTGTAGATCACAGAATACAGAATAGCATGCAATGTCAGGCTGCTGCTTCCAAAGCCGGCAGGATATTGTCATGTATCAAAAGAGGCATGGACTCAAGGGACAGGGACATAATACTCCCCCTTTATAAAGCATTGGTACGGCCTCACCTGGAATATGCTGTTCAGTTTTGGGCACCTGTCCATAAAAGGGACACTGCGGAGTTGGAAAGGGTGCAGAGACGCGCGACTAAACTAATATGGGGCATGGAACATCTTAGCTATGAGGAGCGATTAAAGGAGTTACAATTGTTTAGTCTTGAGAAGAGACTTTAAGGGGGGATATGATAAACGTATATAAGTATATTAATGGCCCATACAAAAAATATGGAGAAAAACTGTTCCAGGTAAACCCCCCCCAAAGGACGAGGGGGCACTCCCTCCGTCTGGAGAAGAAAAAGTTTAGTCTAAAGGGGCGACACGCCTTCTTTACTGTGAGGACTGTGAATTTATGGAACGGTCTACCTCAGGAACTGGTCACAGCAGGAACAATTAACAGCTTTAAAACAGGATTAGATACATTCCTGGAACAAAATAACACTAATGCTTATGAAGAAATATAAAATCCCATCCCTTCCCCAATATCGCGCACACACCCCTACCCCTTAATTCCCTGGTTGAACTTGATGGACATATGTCTTTTTTCGACCTTACTAACTATGTAACTATGTAACTATGTAACGTCATAGTGCACCTATATTATAGTGGAGTAATAATAATACTTCTAATCACATCAAAGACAAGCCAAGGATGCCCCTTTAAATAATAGTATCTTTATTTTCTTTATTAACAATATACATAAGATATACAACAATAGACAGGAGAGTTAGCTCCTAGATATTACATAGAATATCACCCCCCACTGAAGAATACCAAGTCTATAAACATGCGCACTAGGGAATGTCTGTTTGCAGCAATACACCAAGTCAGCTGTCGTGCTCATTGTCCCTGTGAAGAATCGGGATATACACTAAGTCTCCTGACATGTGCAATGGGTAGTACACCTTAATGCCATGGCTATGTGCCCTCACATGCGCAGTAGCCAGGAATAGGAGGGTAATGCGCAGTAGGTAACGGGACATTGACAGGGAATGGAGTTAGAGCGCATGTGCGGCACAAAGGTTCCACGTCACTAGGTTCGGGTGATGTCAAACGGAGACGAGCGAGGTGAAGTGGATTTACCCTGAGTGTGAAGAACAGTGATTTTTGAGTTTAAATGATCCTACCCAGAAGTAATTATATCGCTGAGGAGGTGATTGGTATTCACAGAATTGAAATGTTAGAACATCAGGCATTGGATCAATAAGGCTGGGAACAGATAGATAAAGTCAGCATCACTGGTTATAAATAGCAGTGCTGATCAGTCTAGGCGACCATTTGCCGTATTCCAGCCTCTTGACAACGCCGTTGTTACGGCGAAACATGTTGAGGGTGGCAAAGGAATAAGATTTTAAATTGCACTCTGTGATGGTGCAATAATTAGACATCTGCAGCACCATAAAAAAACATCCTCCTTAGAGTCATTTGTTGGTAGGTTCATAAAAGATTTATTGTCAATTTTGCCAGCCAGCCAGGCGGGCCAGGCCTGGCTGGAAGTAGCATGAGCAAGAGGGATGATGGACTACCAGGACTGGTATTAAACAGTTGACAGCAGGAGTTTGAAGAATTTAAGTTTGTCATATTTTGCACTGCATGCACTGTGCTGCACACAGACAACTACATGGAGTGGCCTACGCTCTGCACCACATGGTTGTGCCGAGCGGAGACTAATGTTAATTTGAGCCAGCGGACAGCAGGCAGTGGTGAGGTAACACAAAATTTTAACACAAAATGATACCGTAAATAGCTAGGTACATCAGCACCCGACTGTGCCCCTGCCCTAGAACATTTTTTTTCTCAAGCCTTCAGATCCAGCACTAGTGTAACCGTCACTTGCGCCTCAACTGCTCAAGCCTGCTGGCATCCTCCTCTTTAAACTCTTCTTGATCCTCCCCACCACTCCTCTTGGTAAGAACTAATAATGTGTGATTGTGGCCATCCACCATGATGCCTTACACAGGGGTGTGGAAATTTTATAAAAAACTACTTGACCACGGGACTAAAATGGAGCAAAATCTACTTGTCCCTCATGACGATCCACTTGTCCGGCCAATTTTCGCTTCTACACTCTCGTTTTTTCCTCCTCGCCCTATAATAGCCATAACTACCTACTATAATGATACCTTTTAATTTTTCAATAACATATTCTCCGAACCAAAAAAAAAATATATATATATATATATATATTAATTAAGGGAAGTGAAATTGAAATAGTAAAAGATAATTTAGCAGATTTGGTGGTTTTTCTTTTCTGCGCCATTTACCTTGTGGTTGAGGTAACATGTTAGTTTTATACTTTAGGCGCCTGATTACAGCGATACCAGATTTGTATCGTTTACATCATGTTTTACAAATTCTGGACTTTTTCAAATTTTTTTAATTGCCATTTTTTAACCCCTGTAGCTTTATTTTTTTTCCGCATACCAGGCTGTATGAGGGGTCATTTTTTTTGTATCGGTACCATTTTGGTATTGATCTGACTTTTTAATCGCTTTTTAACTTTTTTTTCTGGGATATTATAAAAATTGCAAATCTGTGGTTTGGTATTTTTTTTACATTTACCGTACGGGATACATAATGTTATATTTTAATAGGTTGTGCAATTACGCACGAAGCGATACCAAATATGTTTATTTTTGTTATGTTTGCATGTTTTTATATAGGAAAAGGGGGTGATTTGAACTTTTAACATGGAAGGGGTTAATGCAGCGGTCTTCAAACTGTGGCCCTCCAGATGTTGCAAAACTACAACTTCAAAGCCAACGGCTGTCCTGGCATGCTGGGAAATGTAGTTTTGTAACATCTGGAGGGGCACAGTTTGAAGACCACTAGGTTAATGTGTGTCTTTCAAACTTTTATTAAAACTTTTTTATTTTATTTATTTATTTTTTTACACTTTATTACACTTATAGGAGGAATCATTAGATTCCTCAGACAGATGAATAGAGATCTATTGAACTCTATTAATCTGTGTGTGCTCTGTGATCCATTGATAGAGCCTGGTCCAGCCAGGATCTATCAATGACAGAGCTGGGACTGGAGGAAGCAGAGGTAAGTCCTCTGGCTACCTCCATAGTGGATCGCCCCCCTGCGATCGCGCTGCGGGGAGGGGCGATCCACCCCACTAGCCCACCAGGGAGCATTCACATTTCCCTTTAGACGCCGCTGTCAGCTTTGACAGCGGCGATCTAAAGGGTTAATAGCCAGCCGCGGCGATCGCCGCATGCTGGCTATTAGCGGCGGCCCCCTGCTACTGAGAACAGCCGGGGGCTGCAGAGTATGGAGCGGGCAAGAAACCGGAGCCCGCTCCATACATACTGCAGAGCGCCGCAAGCATCTCCCCGTGCAGACGTGCGGGGAGCGATGGCAGAGGACGCAGGTCTGCACGGGGAGAACTAAGCCACGCCCCCTCATCTCCCCCCGCACGTCTGCAGAGCAGGGGAGAGAAGACACATACACAGCTTCTCATCTCCCCTGCTCTGCTTCCGAGGACACAGGCTGCAGAGTATGGAGCGGGCAGGAGTCGGGAGCCCGCTCCATACAGACTGCAGATCCGCTGCACTTGTCAGGTCCGGCCCTGCTTGCCCGAAGCCGGGCTAAGGGCCGGACAAATTCACCTGCCCGGTGCCCAAAACTGCTAGTCCCGGGCGTCGGGCGATAGAAATTCCACATCCCTGCTTACAGTATCCCCGCCACGCCTACCACCACAAGTCCCACTAGTGCTATGCTTGTCCACTGCATCCCCCTCCACCAGCTCAGCAACACCCTCCAAAGGCATACCATGACCCAACCCTCCTCGTGGCTCGTGCTTTCCATCTGCATAGCAGTAGGGGGGTTAAAGGACATGTCCGGTGCTCACTTTTCTTATTGTATCCGTTCCGGGCTGCAAAAAAAAAAAAGAAAATAAGCTTTCTCTTGTCTGCATACGCTCTCCCGGTGCTCCGGTACAGGCGTTCGGTCCCCGGGCTGTATTTTTCTTACTTCCTGTTAGCCCGGCACGTCACACGGAGCTTCAGCCTATCACTGGCCGAGGGGGGACATCGCCCGTGTGACGTGCCGGGCTAACAGGAAGTAAGAAGAATACAGCCCGGGGACCGAACACCTGTACTGAAGCACCGGGGGAGCCTAGGCAGGTAAGAGAAAATTTGTTTTCTTTTATTTTTCAGCCCGGAACGGATAAAATAAGAAAAGTGAGCACCGGACATCATCTTTAAGCAAAGACAGAGACTGTGTAGATGTTGGCGGTTTGTCCTTCCAAAATGCGGCAGGCTTCAGCTAAGGCAATGAGTTTCGCCACTTGTGCTGAAACACAGGAAGGGAGTGGACTTGCCAGCAGAACTTAGAACGGGAGAAATGTGATGTCTCCATTTCCATAACCTCTAAGCACCAAGGTCTCCATTATTTTGTTCAATTTGTTTTTCTTCCTCATCCCCCCTCGAGAGAGGAAGCAGGGTAGCTGGATTGAGGATTGTGCATCTCTGAAGGGTGACATTATCCGGGAGTAAGAGAGAGCATTGAAGTCTCACTTGTCTTTGTAGAGAAAGTGGATTTCTTTGACATTGCGTTAGAATAGCTTTCAGGTCATGTGAAGCGAGGATAATGACAGAATGTCCAAGAATGATGTCCGAAGTCCTGTCCAAAAGGTCTTTAGCTGCTATCACAGCTCAAAGGCAGGTGGGTGCAGTTTGTGCAACAGGATCTAGTCTGCATGAGTAGTATCCCAAAGGTCTCAAATTGTCTCCATGTTTTTTGTGCAAGGACTCCAGAGGCATGACCCTTTGTTTTTAGAGAGAAACAGATAAAACGGTAGTTCATAGTTCGGGATGTCAAGTGCAGGAGCGGACATGATAAGGTCTTTTAGGCGGTTCAAACACTGTATGGCTTCCCATCAAAGTGGTTTCTTCTGATATATAGTTAGAATGGCATCATACAGATGTTGCATCAGTGTTGAGGCATCCGGAATCCATTGTCGGCAGTATATGATCATACCATAAAAGGCTTGTAGTTGCTTGAAGCAAGGAAAGATAGTAGATCCAGTGAAGTGGTGGCACACTCATCTTGTGATGTGGCACAGAGTAAAAAGTCATCCACGTATTGAAGTAAAGTCCCATTATGTTGGGCTCCTACCCATGGATCCAGACTGGTGGATAAAGCTTGAGAAAAGTGGTTGAGAACAATGGGAGTATCTAGAATTGTGGCAGCATTAACGGCACAAAGATCATGGACCATGTGGAACTTCTTAGGTTGTCCTCTTGGGGTCTTCTTCTTGACTAGTAACAAGGGGGTGTTTGCTGGTGAAACACATTTAATTAGCGCTCCATCCTTGAGAAGAGTTGTAATTTGATTGGGGTACTTTGGGAATCTTGGCACAGAGTTTCAAAAAGATCTTAACAGGTTGAACAGGCAAGAGTCCAATAACATCTGGGCCTTTGGACCAGACATGGTCAGGAATTTGTTGCAGGTAGACATCGGGTATAGTCTTTGTTGGGATGTTAATGACCATCAGTGAAGAGGCTTGCAGGACATCAGGTGTAAGTGCTTGGGCTAATTCAACGTGCATCCCATCATCCTCATTTTTATTGGTGGCTTTGAGTTTCAGGAGTAAATATCAGATCAGGATTTTTTTGACAATTTCTATATGAGACATGATTAGCTGGATTCTCTTGAGTTGTTCTGTTGTCGGGTCTTCATTGTTGATACATCCTGGAGTGGTTTGGGTGTCCAGAGCGAGGTCCAGATTGTTGTCCATATTATGACGGTTTTGTGACATCAATGGCCTTACAATGGCTGAATCCATTCAGTAGTCGAAAGGAAGAGGTTTGGATATGCAGCGTCTCTGAACATTTCCAGCGACTCTGGATAATTTGGAACACAGTACCGAGCAGGAACGGTTTGGAACTGGGGGACATAATTCTGAACCCGGTATTGTGCTGTAGCATTAAAGGGGTATTCCAGGCAAAACCTTTTTTTTATATATATATCAACTGGCTCCGGAAAGTTAAACAGATTTGTAAATCTATTCTATTAAAAAATCTTAATCCTTCCAATAGTTATTAGCTTCTGAAGTTTTCTGTCTAACTGCTCAGTGATGATGTCATTTCCCGGGAGCTGTGCATGATGGGAGAATATCCCCATAGGAACTGCACAGCTCCCGGGACGTGAGTCATCAGAGAGCAGTTAGACAGAAAACAACAACTTAACTTCAGAAGCTAATAACTATTGGAAGGATTAACCCCTTGGGGACGGAGCCCATTATGACCCTAAGGACGGGAGCATTTTTTGCAAATCTGACCACTGTCACTTTAAGCATTAATAACTCTGGAATGCTTTTACTTATAAATTTGATTCCGAGATTGTTTTTTCGTGACATATTCTACTTTAAGTTAGTGGTAAATTTTCGGGGATACTTGCATCCTTTCTAGGTGAAAAATGCAAAAATTTCATGAAAAATTTGAAAATTTTGCATTTTTCTAACTTTGAAGCTCTCTACTTATAAGGAATATGGATATTCCAAATAAATTATGTATTGATTCACATATACAATATATCTACTTTATGTTTGCATCATAAAATTGACGAGTTTTTACTTTTGGAAGACATCAGAGGGCTTCAAAGTTCAGCAGCAATTTTCAAATTTTTTGCAAAATTTTCAAAATCGTAATTTTTCAGGGACCAGTTCAGGTTTGAAGTGGATTTGAAGGGTCTTCTGGTTATAAATACCCGATAAATGATCCCATTATAAAAACTGCACCCCTCAAAGTATTCAAAATGACAATCAGTAAGTGTGTTAACCCTTTAGGTGTTTCACAGGAATAGCAGCAAAGTGAAGGAGAAAATTCAAAATCTTCATTTTTTACACTGACATGTTCATGTAGACCCAGTTTTTGAATTTTTAGAAGGGGTAAAAGGAAAAAAATCCTCTCAAAATGTGTAACCCAATTTCTCTCGAGTAAGAAAATACCTCATATGTGTATGTCAAGTGTTCGGCGGGTGCACTAGAGGGCTCAGAAGCGAAGGAGCAACAATGGGATTTAGGAGAGTGAGTTTTTCTGAAATGGTTTTTGGGGGGCATGTCCCATTTAGGAAGCCCCTATGGTGCCAGGACAGCAAAAAAAAACACATCGCACACTATTATGGAAACGAAACCCCTCAAGGAACGTAAAAAGGGGTATGGTGAGCCTTAACACCCCACAGGTGTTTGACAACTTTTTGTTAAAGTCGGATGTGTAAATGAAAAAAAAATATTTTTCCACTAAAATGCTGTTTTTTCCCCAAATTTTACTTTTTTACAAAGGGTAATAGGAGAAAATGCCCCCCAAAATTTGTAACCCCATTTCTTATGAGTATGGAAATACCCCATATGTGGACGTCAAGTGCACTGCGAGCGAACTACAATGCTCAGAAGAGAAGGAGCACCATTGAGCTTTTAGAGAGATAATTTGTTTGGAATGGAAGTCGGGGGCCATGTGCATTTACAAAGCCCCCCGTGGTGCCAGAACAGTGGACCCCCCCACATGTGACCCCATTTTGGAAACTACACCCCTCACGGAATGTAATAAGGGGTGCAGTGAGCATTTACACCCCACTGGCGTTTGACAGATCTTTGGAACAGTGGGCTGTGCAAACAAAAAAATTAAATTTTTCATTTTCACGTACCACTGTTCCAAAAATCTGTCAGACCCCTGTGGGGCATAAATGCTCACTGTACCCCTTATTACATTCCCTGAGGGGTGTAGTTGCCAAAATGGGGTCACATGTGGGTATTTATTATTTGTCATTTATGTCAGAACCACTGTAAAATCAGCCACCCCTGTGCAAATCACCAATTTCGGCCTCAAATGTACATGGTGCGCTCTCACTCCTGAGCCTTGTTGTGCGCTCGCAGAGCATTTTACGCCCACATATGGGGTATTTACGTACTCAGCAGAAATTGCATTACAAATTTTGGGGGTCTTTTTTTCCTTTTACCTCTTGTGGAAATAAAAAGTAAAGGGCAACACCAGCATGTTAGTGTAAAAATTTTTTTTTTTTACACTAACAGGCTGGTGTAGACCCCAACTTTTCCTTTTCATAAGGGGTAAAAGGAGAAAAAGCCCCCCAAAATTTGTAGTGCAATTTCTCCCGAGTACGGAAATACCCCATATGTGGCCCTAAACTGTTTCCTTGAAATACGACAGGGCTCCAAAGTGAGAGAGCACATGCGCATTTGAGGACTAAATTAGGGATTGCACAGGGGTGGACATAAGGGTATTCTACGCCAGTGATTCCCAAACAGGGTGCCTCCAGCTGTTGCTAAACTCCCAGCATGCCTGGACAATCAGTGGCTGTCCGGAAATGCTGGGAGTTGTTGTTTTGCAACAGCTGGAGGCTCCGTTTTGGAAACACTGCTGTACAATACGTTTTTTTTTTTTATTGGGGGGGACAGTGTAAGGGGGTGTATATGTAGTGTTTTACTCTTTATTAGGTGGTAGTGTAGTGTAGTGTAGTGTTTTTAGGGTACATTCGCACTGGCGGGTTACGGTGAGTTTCCCGCTAGGAATTTGCGCTGCGGCGAAAAATTTGCCGCAGCTCATACTTGAAGCAGGAAACTTGCTGTAAACCCGCCCGTGTGAATGTACCCTGTACATTCACATTGGGGGGTGGGGGGGGGGGGGGGGGCAAACCTCCAGCTGTTTCAAAACTACAACTCCCAGCATGCACAGTCTGTCAGTACATGCTGGGAGTTGTAGTTTTGCAACAGCTGGAGGCACACTGGTTGGAAAACCTTCAGTTAGGTTCTGTTACCTAACTCAGTATTTTCCAACCAGTGAGCCTCCAGCTGTTGCAAAACTACAACTCCAAGCATGCATGGTCTGTCAGTACATGCTGGGAGTTGTAGTTTTGCAACAGCTGGAGGCACACTGGTTGGAAAACCTTCAGTTAGGTTCTGTTACCTAACTCAGTATTTTCCAACCAGTGAGCCTCCAGCTGTTGCAAAACTACAACTCCCAGCATGCACGGTCTGTCAGTACATGCTGGGAGTTGTAGTTTTGAAACAGCTGGAGGCACACTGGTTGGAAAATACTGAGTTGGGTTCTGTTACCTAACTCAGTATTTTCCAACCAGTGTGCCTCCAGCTGTTGCAAAACTACAATTCCCAGCATGTCTGATCACAGAAGGGCATGCTGGGAGATGTAGATATGCAACAGCTGGAGGTACGCAACTACAACTCCCAGCATGCCGAGACAGCTGTTTGCTGTGTGGGCATGCTGGAATTTGTAGTTTTGCAACATCTGGAGTGCTACAATTTAGAGACCACTGAACAGTGATCTCCAAACTGTGGACCTCCAGATGTTGCAAAACTACAACTCCCAGCATGCCCAGACAGCAAACAGCTGTGTGGGCATGCTGGGAGTTGTAGTTTTGCAAGATCTAGAGGGCAGTATAGAGATCACTGTGCAGTGGTCTCTAAACCGCAGACCTCCAGCTGTTGCAAAACTACAAATTCCAGCATGCCCACACAGCAAACAGCTGTCTGGGCATGCTGGGAGTTGTAGTTTTGCAACATCTGGAGGGCTACAGTCTAGAGACCACTATAGTGGTCTCAGACTGTAGCCCTCTAGATGTTGCTATGCAACTACTCACCGGCTTCCGTCGCATCCGGGAGCCGTCCTCTTCTGCCGCACGCCGCCGCAGATCTCCGTCGCCGCCGCCGATCCCCGTCGCTCCGCTGCCTCCGGAGGGGTAAGTGGACTCCGGCGCCGCTCCTCTTCGTTTTCCCCATTCTGCCCCAACTATTGTGGGAGGGCAGGACGGGGAAAACGAAAGTAAACCCCTCCGCCCCAGATCTGCTATTGGTGGTCGCGTCTAGACCACCAATAGCAGAGATAGGAGGGGTGGC
This sequence comes from Hyla sarda, assembly GCF_029499605.1. NCBI lineage: Eukaryota > Metazoa > Chordata > Amphibia > Anura > Hylidae > Hyla > Hyla sarda. The sequence continues at coordinate 118,675,347 of NC_079193.1, read as the reverse complement.
ACCCATGCCACCTCACTCCTATCGCTTTAGGGGGATCGTGGGTGTCTTAGACACCCGCGATCCCCCTTCTATTCCTGGTCACCGGGTCACCATAGACCCGTAATGACCCAGAATCGGCGCAAATCGCAAGTGTGAATTCACTTGCGATTTGCGCCGATCGCCGACATGGGGGGGTCTAATGACCCCCCTGGGCATTTGCACGGGGTGCCTGCTGATAGATATCAGCAGTCACCCCGGCCCGGTTCCCGCCCGGCGCGCGGCGGGGGCCGAAATTCCCACGGGCGTATGGATACGCCCTTCGTCCTTAAGTACCAGGACGCAAGGGCGTATGCATACGCCCTTCGTCCCCAACAGGTTAAGATTTTTTTTAATAGAAGTAATTTACAAATCTGTTTAACTTTCCAGAGCCAGTTGATATATATAAAAAAAGTTTTGGCCTGGAATACCCCTTTAAACATCTTCGGTGCGTCTTGACAGATTGACACATCAGAGCTCTTCTTAGTAGGTGCCATTTCAGATTTGTTTTTCAATAGCTTTGACAATAAGAGCTGCTTTGGTTCAAGTGTCACATATTCAGGCCTAGTGTCCGTAAGCCTTTTCTTGGTAGCATCATGGAGGCCAGTACTAATGAAGAGTGTCTTATGGAAGTTGCTTCCTAGGTCATAACCTTGATCCTGAACAGATTAAGTAGTCTGGAGAAAAACTTTTCAGCTGATTCCGTAGGTTCCTGAGAAGCATCAGAGAAATTGGTGGAGCTTGAAGCTAGTCTGTCTGACCCAGGCTTGTAGTTGTCGGCAGAATTCTAGAAGAGTATGTCTCCTCGTCCACAAAAGCTGAGCTATCAAGGCTGGCGGAAATTATAGGCCAGAAGGCGTCTCCAGTTGTTATAGAGACTAGATTATATAAATCCTTCCATACTGATGAATAGGTTCATTGGATTTGCTTGATTCTTCTGTAGAAAGGCATTGGCTGTTTCTCTGGGTCAGGTAGTTGGGCTACAAGATTATTTACTTGCACCCTGGTAAACAGAACATATTTATAAAGAGTTTCTGAAAGAGGTTTCTCAGACCCTTTATTTCCACCACTATAGGTAAGTGGTATTGACATAGTTTGCGGCGGACTGGATTCACCGAAACCATGCAGGAGAACTCTGAAATCATCAGGCTGTATGGACAAGAGTTTAGATGGTGTGGATCTGGGTAATCCATGTTGCGGGTTATCTGAATCATCATGTGGCATTAGGTGTTTACCCAAGAGGTTAGGTTTCTTGAACAAGTTAACAGCATCCACCAGAGCTTGGACTGTTTTGTATGTTTTTTTTAGGTAAGCCTGATTTCTTGCAATGTTGGTATTGGCTTGTGATTCTCAATACTGGACACTATTGCATTGGCACAGATATTAGGAGGAAATCCAAAGAATCCAGAACTGATGGGTGGAATGGCCAGAGAGGAAATTTCCTTCTCTCCAGCTAGATCAAGAATGTGGTGTATTGTGGACTGAAGCTGCCTTATGCAGTCATCATGTTGGGCAGAGGAATGTCTGGGACCAACAACATGTATTATCATGTTGCAAGGCAGTGTCCCAGCGCCTGTAATGGCCAGTTGGGAGGTTGAAATGGGCCCTTGATGTAGTACCACAGATCAGAGTCATGCTGTATACTATTCCCCCCTGCCTGCAGCAGCAAGGCCATCATTATGCTGAAGATATGAATTTGCAGGGTTAACTATAGCTTGCACTCGCTGGGTTTCCATGGAACCCATGCCAATCCGGAGTAGGGTGTTGCTCCAGATCTTTGTTCCAAGGGCCGGTTGAAAAGATTCAGACACCATGTAACTGGCACGGGCGGGGCTTCTGCAGGTTAACTGGCACTGACGTCAGTGCGGCCTATGAATATTCATCCCCCCTCCCTCCAGTTAGGAGCGGCGAAGAGAGGGAGAGCTGGACGGAGGGGGGATGAATATTCATAAGCGGCGCTGACGTCAGTGCCAGTTAACCTGCAGAAGCCCCGCCCATGCCAGTTACAGCAAGATATACTGGGCGAATCGCCAGGCGGATCCGGGTAAGGTTGGGCTCATTTTAATCAGCGTCTCCAGCACTATCCACCAGTACCTGTGGATAGTGCGGAAGAAAATATCTGACAGTTTTCCTTTAACCCCTTAAGGACTGAGCCCTTTTTCACCTTAAGGACTCAGCCCTTTTTTGCAATTCTGACCACTGTCACTTTATGCATTAATAACTCTGGGATGCTTTTACCGATTATTCTGATTCCGAGACTGTTTTTTCGTGACATATTCTACTTTATGATAGTGGTAAATTTTCATCGTTACTTGCATCCTTTCTTGGTGAAAAATCCCAAAATTTCATGAAAATTTAGCATTTTTCTAACTTTGAAACTCTCTGCTTGTAAGGAAAATGGATATTGCAAATAAATTATATATTGATTCACATATACAATATGTCTACTTTATATTTGCATCAAAAAGTTGACATGTTTTTACTTTTGGAAGACATTAGAGGGCTTCAAAATTCTGCAGCAATTTTCCAATTTTCCACAAAATTTTCAAAATCTGAATTTTTCAGGGACCAGTTCAGTTTTGAAGTGTATTTGAGGGGTCGTCTTATTAAAAATACCCCATAATGACCCCATTATAAAAACTGCACCCCCCAAAGTATTCAAAATGACATTCAGAAAGTGTGTTAACCCTTTAGGTGTTTCACAGGAATAGCAAATTCAAAATTTTCATTTTTTACACTTGCATGTTCTTGTAGACCCAGTTTTTG